>NC_089433.1:4916104-5220363 GCF_026210795.1 Rhizophagus irregularis
TACCGGTCCAATTTCCTAAATTATACATAAAACTTTTAAGAATATGAGAATAAAATATTGAGTCTTGATCAAATAATAAAAATTAAAATACCTGATAAAGTGGAGGTAAAGGAACTGGTGTCTAATCAAATAAAAAAATTATATTATGATTAATATATATACATATTTTTAAAAGGACCGTCCGCATTGTAATATATTTAATATATTTAATTACCTCATAACCAAAGAAATTATCAACCAAGAATAAGGAATTTTGCCATCGTTCGAATGGACTTTTTAAAGATGGTAAACCATAACCAGCCCTTACTTTATTAAAATTATCAAAAGAACTTTTAAATGACCATAAGAATTGAAGAGGTGAAATAAATTCACATCTAAATCTTTCCCAAAATGATTCATTTTCCATATTAACTTTACATCCGAATATAGGATCTGATCTATAAGGAGTATGTGTTAATCCTAAATAAAAATATATATATTAAATCTTATATATTAATACATATTTTATAGTGTATTATATTAAAAAGAAATACACTTCTTACTTACCTAATGGGGAAGTTGAAATTCCGACCAATGGTTTTTTCATTAACCAAGCTACATCGAAACATGGTTCGTTATTTACAGTATCACAGAAAAATAAATCTGGTTTGATCATCTCAGAAATTTCCTTAAGTCTTAAAAATATACTATCATAAGCGGCATAATGATTTTTAAATACTTTTTTAAATCTTCCCACGTCAACTTTTTCTTTAACTAATTGTATAGTCTCGGGATCTTTACTTAAATCAATTTCTTCCCCAAGTGAAATAAAATTAATTTTCGGATATTGTTCTGATTGTAAAAATTTTCCTCTCTTCGCTAACGTGAGCTATTTATTATGAGTGTATGGGGCATGAGGGTATGAGGGTATGAGGTATGAGGTACGAAGGATGAGGATGAGGGATGAGGGATGAGTAAAAGAAAAGGGTAAAGAAAAAAAAATCAAATTCTCGAAAAAGTTTGATACTTTACATTGTACCCACGATCAGCCAAGATATTTGCTATTGTCAAAATATGTCGGAGATGATTCCATCCTATAATTAATTATAATTTAGTATAATTTTTTATAATTTCGACATCAAAAAAGCGTTTAATTTACCTCCAATTGTAACTCCGAGTAATATATTTTTTGGAATTTCAGTACGATCAAGTATCATTTCACTTGGAACCCAACCATCCGCTGGAGGCACAGCATATTGTTTAAATTCTGTACCATTGACAATATTAAATATTGAATTACAAATAATTATGAAAAGAAACAATTTTTTTGAAAATAATCGTAAATAATACTTCATATTAATATAATATATATATATAATATATTAATAAATATGTATATTTAATAAATTTAAGCAAAATATTAATTTATAATAATATATACAATATATTTTTTATATATTTTTTTTCCCTTTTTTTTGGTTTTTGGTTTTTGGTCGAAAATAAATTTTATATTTTAAGATTTATTTAAATATTAAATGATCCTATTCATTGGAAATCATGAAACTTGGAACATTCATATAGTCGATTAATTTTGATTATAATCTCATAACTATCTGATGTAACTTAAAAAAAAAAAAAAAATTTGATATATTTGATAATGAAATAATGAAACTTTGTTCTTTCTAAACATATTTATTATGGATTGTTATTGTCTTACAATTATTAGATACAATGGAAGTTTATTTTATTTTTATTTTTATTTTTTTTTAAAGTTTGTCTATAATCAAATAATATTTGTTATTTTAATGTATATATTAAAGGATTTTATTATTATTGCACAAAAAAAAAAACAATATTAATTTCTCACGAGATAAGAAAAACTGAACCCCTCAAAGTAAATGATACCCGTTGATCCGAAAAAGAAATCAGGGAGTCCCGATTTTATTTTTTTCGGTTAAATTCTTCCGAATCTTTTTATTGATAATTTATTTCACTAAACTAATTATAGAAAAATTAAAGTTAGTTTTAATTAAAGAAATCGTGAAAAAAAAAATTGATGTACAAAGATCACAAAAATATGTGTAACATAATCAAACAGGGGGTTAACAATATAATAAAAATTGATCGTGGTTTACCATTTAAAAATAATCGGCATTTACCGAATTTTCTTTTTTATTTTATTTTTATTTTAAAGTATGGCAAAATATTTGACCCGACTATGTAAAAAAGGTCCAATGCTAGAGTGCATAATGTAATAATGTATGACCTAGGGGGTATATTTGTATAATTATTATTTATGAAAATATTAATAAAAATGACAATGTCCATTGTAAATTTGTAATTGTAACGACGAATGATGAATATTATGAAAATTTCCGAAATTATCATTAAAGAATAATGAAAGTTATTTTTGCGTTACTAATTTTAATTAAAAAAAAAATAATGAAATCGATTATTCAATTGGACTTGAAAAGTGTAAAATAATAATATAACGCCGATCATGGCGACCTCCTGTCAAGGATCGAATTATCCGCTATATTTTTAATAAAAAATTACTTAAGTCCGGCGCTGATGTTGTAGGCGAAGTCAAAAATCAAAAGTCTAAATATTTTGTTTTTTTTACAGAGAAACATTTAAAAAAAGGTCGACTCTGAGACGAAATTTCCGAAAATTTCCGATAATAACGAAACCTCAAGAATCACATGATGGTTAAGACGATCTAACATAAAATCCCGACAACCATAATAACAATCCCGACGATAGAGTTCACGAAAAGAGGAAAATAGGGAAACGGACGAAAAGAACATTAATGATAAAAGAGCCACTAAGAATATAATGGAAAAAGAGAGGATAAGGTTTATTTTATTTTATTTCGAAGAGAGGAGTAACCAATGACAAAAACATAATAGAAGTTAACAACTACAAGTAGCGAAAAACTGGGGTACTGTGGCTATCAATCCCGCATAGCAGGACCTCACCCTCCGGGCAAAGATTTAGGGCGTCCCCCGAGAATGCCCCAGGGACCCCAAATCTACCCTCTAACCTCTCCCCATTTTTGAGGGATAATGTGGTGGTCTGCCGAATGCTACCACAATCTTCACATTACCACAAGGTTAGAGTCAACCGCAATGTGCTCACAGCTCCGTCAAATTGGTAGACCGTTGGTAGTCCCGCCCCTACCATTATAACCCCGAAGGGCCCTCGGGTACCAAGATGCTATAGGACCTTTATGAACCATTTGGCAACAGTCCCCCCAATCACCTAACACACTTGGTTGGATCATGGGTTACGACCTGAGTTCAGTGACCATTTCTAGGACTCGCCATACCAGTTTACCAATAATCGCATCTACCACCTCACCATCGGTAGGCATCTTTTCAGCTCCCCTAATGGATACGGATTTTCAACGCAGTTGGTAAAAAGAGAGGATAAGGAATAGGTTGACGTAAAATTAGTTTAATCCTAGTTGAAGTCACTTGATTTCACGTAAAAAATTTTTCCAACATAAATTAGTTACACACTTTAATAGAGAACATACGAAATCTATAAAGCACACCTTGAGTTTGACAAAACCTTTGTCTCCCTCCATACCAAAACCGTTACCTCATATAGTAATGTTGTAGTATCATTTCCTACTACATAACGAACCTTACTAAATAGATGATGTATGATTAAAATTACAAAAAATTATACATAAAATAAAATAACACTACATCAAATAAAAAGATAATAATAATCCTACATTTACCAAAAAAAAAACAATCCCGACGATAGTCATATCCCAAAGTTTTTTTTTTAAAAAAAAAATTATATAAATTTTATAAATTTCCAAATTAAACAAATAATTATAAAAATACGCGCAGTATCGGGTCTCAATTTATCCAATACCAATGCAAATTGTTTGCAAATTACTAATCTTCTGAAATTAGAAACACTTGCATTAAAAATTAACTAATCTCAAACTCACCCCCCAGTCATCGGGATTCTGTGACTTTAATTCAGATAATGGCCGAAAAATAATTTGCCGCAACGTGATCCGGACCCGGCTCAGGCGTAGATCGTCGTGGAATTCCAGGGGATTTTCTGGGATTAAACCGGGTCCGGATGATTGGCAATCAGGAATTCGGCTCCGTTTTTCGGCTAACTACACTATTTAGGATTTTTGGATCCCTTTGCTAATCGACCAATAAAAAATTCGATCGAGGAGTCTCACGTGTTGCTACATTTGTTGTCGTTTTATGCCAACAAAATAAAGTAGTTTCCAAGAGTTAGTGAAACACATTACCCATGTTGCTATTGAATATTTACATAACGAAAGCTAAATAAGGTATGCTATCATAGTGTATTGATCCGCAAAGATCGCAAGGGAACCTCTACCATATCGTCGATACACTTAGCAATCTAGACCCTTACCTCTATCTCTCCCTTACCTGTATTAGAGATAATTCACTTTTTTTGTTCGAGGTGCCAAAGAAAATTATATAATTAATTCCGATTTTAATTGCCGACTTTTTTTTTTAAAAAAAAAACCTTTACCAAGTAAATATGAAGTATGAATTATGATTGGAAAAAGAGGAGTTAGACGAAGGAGAGGACGATGGTTAGGACGATGGAAGCATAAAAAAATGGAATTTGTAGTGTATTTATAATCGATTAAGGAAGAGATTCTATGACTATTTGTTACAATTTTCTACGATCATTGTATTATGGCTGACCAGGTCGCATAAGTATTTTTCAACGTAAATGACGATTACTCATAAGAACTATTATAGTATCATGCTGATTTTTGTTTGGCTAAATTTGTGGCTTGTAATATAATCAATATGAGTCATATGGACGCAATTTTATGACTCATAATAGATACGTAATGAGTAAACTTGAGTCAATTAGACCAAATCATATTGGATACTTTATGACTCATACTAAGTATTAGTTAAGCTTTTGGCCAATTATGTATGGAGAAACAACACAATAAAACGTATAAATACATGGCAGCATTTTATTTCTCTCTCTTTACAAACTTTTTTCTTCAAACTTTTTTCTTTATTTTTCTTTAACAAACTTTTTCCTTTGACAACTCACTATTTATTTAACAATGATCTTAGCAACTGAACGTATACTTGAAAATCAAGAGTATGAAAAAAATTTCTATGTTGATAATGAGAAATTATTTTGCGATTTTTGTCAAGGTACTGCTTTAGATCATACGAAAAAAAACGCGTTAGATAAACATTTAAAAAGTAAAAAACATGTAAACAATGTCGAAAAGAAAAGAAAAAATAATGAACGAGAATTAATGTTGAGAAAATCACCTAAACAAGAGGACATACCTTTTAAAAAAGAGGACATACCTTTTGAAAAAACGAACATACCTTTTGAAAAAGCGGACATACCTTTTGAAAAAGTGGATAAACCTAAAAATTTTTTCCAAGAATATTGTGCAAATGGTACATAATAATAAGTTTTTCTTAGAAATTTTTTCTTTTTTTTTGTTATATTTAATTAATTATTTTAAAATAAATTTATAGGTGATGCTATTGCAAATTCTTCTTTGCTTCAAGAAATTCAAGGAAAATGTTTATCAATTGCATTTAACATGGAGAATTCTTGGGTACAAGAATGGTTGCGTAACAAACGTATATCTATTATCGTTGATGAGACAACAGACTATTATGGTCAATTAATGTTTAATGTATTTTTCGTCTGTGGTGGACAAACTAATTTAGCAAGTACTGAATATCCAAATATTGCAAATAATATCCCTATTGCTGAATTAGTTGTGAAAACACTAAATTATTATAATGTCTCTTTTGATAATGTCGTTTTTTTTATTCCTAATAATTCGAGATATACGTTACAAGTTTTTCAAGTATTATCTCCTTTATTACCTCGATTAAAAAATAATCGTTGTTTGGTTCAAATCTTGAAATCAGTAGGAGAATCATGGATCTATTATAAAAATTTCAAATTTCTAACTTATATAGTATTGAGTATAGAAACATCTTTTATTGAATGTCCTGCTCTTGAAGGAAGATGGAATAATCTTTTAAACTCTCTTAACTTCCATAACATTGATCCAAATTATAATCAAAATTACAATCAATATTATGGTAATTTGGTTTTACCTCTAAACCATGATTTGATTTCATGGTTTAAATTTATTTTTTGGATTGATCATCATATATCACAATTACGTACATTTTACATTGAAGAAGAGATGATAAATCCCGAAAGTAAAGCTATCCAGGAATTGGCGACTGTTTTCAAAGATCCAACTAAATTTTTTATTTTTGAAACCTTCATCATGTTCGTGGCATCTAATGCAAAATGGTAAGTTAATAATATTTTATAATTATACTTAATAAATAATTTTAAAAATGGGAAACTTATTTTTACATTATATTATTTAGTATTGTGGATGGTTATGAATATTTTAAGATCAAAAACAAACCTATTGCTCCTTTCGTGATTAGATGTTTGGCATATCTTGAAGCTACATTACAACTTGGTTCTACTTACTCTGTTAGTGATGAGTTGAAAGTCAAATTTATTGAAAATAATGTTGAACCAAAACCATATACTAAAATGTTTCACGAAGCTTTTCAAATAGCCTCAAATACGTTAAAAGGGCAAATTGATAATCACCTGGCATTGCCTATGTTTAATGCAGTTCAATGTTTTGATCCACGTTTTATTCGTACTCATTGTTATAACATTAATTCTTACTCTGAAATTGAAGAATTTAAAAATCCAGAAAATAATATTTTAGAAGAATGGGAAGTTTATTGTAGTCTAGAAGAAGAATTTGGAAATGACGAACTTGATTTGGATAATTATTGGAAAAACAAAACTGAAATGTTACCAAATTTATCAAGATTAGCTCTAGATTATATATGGCTTCCGGTATCTGGATTGTAAAAGTCACAAAAATTCTTTTAACGTTAAATTTTTATTGTTTGTTTTTTTTGTTGTTTTTTTAAAAAAAAAGTTTCCCTTATTTAATTATAGACTTTCAACAGAATTAGATTGTTTTATATAGTTGCGATAGTAAATTTCAAGATGTTATTATACTGTATAAAGTTTTTGTATATAAAAGAAATATTTATTGGAATCAAGTTTATGCTTATAAGTCAGGGAGTTTGTTTATGCTTTTATATTGAAAAAAAGAAATAAATACAAGAAATGAGTCATCATTTGTTTCGTTATCAAGTTTTTGGCCAATAATGAATCGGTCACATGACTTAAACGTTACTTACGTGTATTGTATACAATTGATTATCTAATGTGAATCTTTTTTTTTTTCTCTCGACTTTTTGTCAAAAAAATAAAAATGAATCAAACTAAATTAAACAAACATAGATTATCATCTGTCTCTGGTAATTTCTTTTTTTTTAAAAAAAAAATATAAGAAATTTGAAGGAATATTCGATTAATTTATAAATATTATCCTATTTTATTATAAGAATATAATCATAGTGAAAGACGACATATGAATTTAGATGATATTTTGAATTATTCCAATTTCTCTAACTCTTCTAAAAGGTCGTAAGTAAGATTCTAGTTTAAATATATTAATATTAAATAAATACATATTTTCTTTTTAAAAAAAATTTTGCATTTTGCTTTTTTTTAAAACAAAAAATTAATATTTTCTTTTATTTTTCTATTCTTAGAAGTAATATGACGAAATTATTTTCTTCCGATGGGAATGAAATCAATAATAGTAATTATTTCTTTAATAGTTGGCCTGAATCATCTAATAATAATGAAGAGGATAATAATAGTGAAGAAGATGATGATACTAGCAATACTGATAATAGTGATAATAGTGATAATAGTAATGATAGTAATGATAAGGATAGTATTTGTATAAAGAGTTTTAGTAGTGATGAAGATTCCAGTCTTGATGATAATAATTCAAGTGGTGATTATTCAGATTATTCCTCAAATAATAGTGATAAAATAGATGATAAAACGAATGATAATTATCATTATCATTTAGAATCAACCAAAAATTCCAATAATGAAAGAAAAAAAAGATCTCTCAAAGGTGATACAAAATCCACGAGTTCGAAAAATGAAAAACCTTACAAATGTTATGTATTAGGATGTGAAAAGAGTTTTAAAAGTTTTGGTAATTTATCAAATCATGAAAGAATTCATATCGATAAAAAACGACTTTATGAACGTAATAAATCAGAACGTGAAAGCGAGAAGAAATATAAACGTTCGAACAATTCGAAAGAACGTAAAAGTGAGAAGAACTTTACACGTTCGAATAATTCAACAAAGCGAAAAATTGGGGAAAAAACTTATGAATGTAATGAACCAGGTTGTGAAAGGAAATATACGAGTATAAGTAGTTTAAAAGTTCATAGAAGAATTCATACAAATGAAAAACCATATAAATGTGCGGAATTAGGATGTAATGGGGTATTTAGAAGTTTATATTTTTTACGATTACATAGCAAAAAGTTGAATCATAATGGTTATAGTTATACAAAATATAATAATTAAGATATATTCTATATGTTTATTTCAAAAAGAATAAAAATAATTTTATTTGATATCTATATCTTTTAAGAAATGCATATTCCTTATGTGAAATACACCTTGAGATAGTCTATTTTATAGTATTGGAATAATTAAATTAATCAACGAAAAGAAAGACTGATTTTATTTTATATTATCGAACCTGATTTTCGTTCCATCATCTGCATCGAACCACCCTAGCGTCGCCTCCAAAAAATGGTAGCCGGTTCTAATTTGCCGGGTTACATATATTATTGAGAGGTGATAAATAATACGTGACATTTAGTACTTTACGTATAAAAAATTTTCTAAGTCCTCAGAATAATTATAAAATTAAAGAACGTTAGGGTGTGACATTATGTGACGAATTCCTAACCCTAATCCCTTACCCTAATCCTAATCCTAATCCCCTTACCCTAATCCCAACCCTAATCCTAACCCCTAACACTAAAGAACCGGCAAAATAATCCGGCTACCATTTTTTGGAGGCGACGCTATGGTCGTCATCTGCATCGGTTCAAATCACATGACCCAAAAAAGAAACGTATTCATACATGCTGCCAGTTTTTAAAAACCGGATTTTTTTCAAAATTTTTTCTTTGTTCTCTTCAGCTTTAAGCTCAGAATTTTTTCCCTTCCTTCCGGCTCTTTTAAGGTTGGGGTTTTTTTTAATAATTTTAATAATTTTTTTTCCTTTCACGGTTTTTTAAAACTGTTTTAATTTATTTTTTTTCTTTTGCCTTTTTTCATTTTTCATTTTTGTTCTTTCCCCTTTGGTTTGGATCAGTTATCGGATTAACGCTGTGGTGCTATGGTGAACGCCTTTATTTTCATTTGCACGAATATACAGTATATAGGCAAAAAATAAATTTTGGACTCAAGATCAAAAGTCCACTCTCCGAATAGCTCGTTAGGTATTTAATTAAAAAAAAACAGTGTATAGAGTATATTTATGAATAATGGTCGTTGTTAATAATTTATATTAATATTAATAAAAATTCGTATGTATTTATCCAATTAAGCTGACATAACTTTGAATGTTTAATGTATTTTTTCATCTTATAATGGCAGAATGTTCAAACTTTACTGTGAGTTTGAATTTGTTTATTACATAATAATCTATGAAAATAATATCGGGATTCTAACTAACTAATTAAAATTGTGATATTCTTGATCACGATTTTGATGACTCATTTTCTTTGAAAAATTACATTCAATTTTTACTCGAAGTATTGTGATCAAAGTAATCATGTGTTTTACACGTACTATCTGAGCTTAACATTGATTACTTGCAACTGATTGTTTTTCGTGTTTTCGCGTTTTCACATGTATTACGGGAGATCTGAAAGTATATGAGTCATTGCAAATGAGTCATGAGTCATGAGTGTTTGTATACCAAAAAATATGTATAAAAGGCCCTACTATTTATACTTTATTGGTTAGTCTTCTCTTTTTTTAGGCTTCCTCTTTTTTTCAAACTTTTTTACTTTTCTTTTTTCTCTTTCTTTTTTCGGTCTTTTTTTAGGGCGTGGGTGTGTTAGAGTAATATATTTTGTTAAGTCATTCATTTTGTTAACTTAAGTTCTCCCTCTTTTTTATGTCACCTCTTTTTTTCAAACTTTTCTTTTTTTCTAGGTCTTTTTTTTCGGTCTTCTCAATAAAATTACGTGATATGATTTATTTTCAGAAAAATACATGTGCAAAACGTATTATTTGATTTGTCTTCTCTCTTTTTTCAGTCTTCATACTTTTTATTAGGTCTTCTCTTTTTTTTCAGACCTTTTCTTTCTTTCAAGTTTTGCCTTCTCTTTTTTAGGACTCCGATTTTTTTCAGTCTTTTTCTTTCTTCCAAGTTTTGTCCTTTCTTTTTTTGGGTTTATTTTTCTCAGACTTCTCTTTTTCATCCTTTTTTTTTTATTTCGTCATCCTTTTTTTTTCATTTCGTCGTCCTTTTTTTCATTTCGTCATCCTTTTTTTTCGGTTTGTCATCCTTTTTTTTATTCGTCATCCTTTTTTTTTCGTTTTGTCATCCTTTTTTTTCATTTTGTCATCTTTTTTTTGTTTTGTCGTCCCTTTTTTTTGTTTCGTCATCTTTTTTTTTTCATTTCATCATCCTTTTTTTTTGTTTCATCGTCTTTTTTTCACTTCATCATCTTTTTTCTTTCGTTTTGTCATCTATTTTTTGTCATCTTTTTTTAGGTCTATCTTCTCTCTGTCTAGGTCTTCTCTTTATTGGGTCTTCTTTTGGCCAAAGGTATGTTGAACTGTTTTTCGTAAAGCTATCTGGTGAAGGTGAACAAGTGGATGCAATGATCAAGGAAGTTACGGCAACCTTGTGAGCTGGCAGGTTTATCTATGATAACTCTGTTATCTGACGGACCTGGCTGAGATACGAATAAGATCTTCTCAGTGTTGAGGTCTACTATTCCACAATGAGGAATAGTTATGTGTCTTCCTCAACTTTGACTCATGCAATTGATTTGTTCTCATTGAGGACTTTGGATTCAGAGAACTGGAAGCGCTTCGTGGCCACAGTTTTACTGTGAACGTCCTTCTCTGTTTTCAGAATTTCTGGATGATAACAAATCTCTTGTGTGTCCAGGAGAGATGTCAGTGAAAGGACACAATAACCTAAAGCTGTGTTTTTGTAAGTTCTTTCAAACAGATACTTGTAGCTATACCTTTTATTGTGCAGTTTTCAGGAACGGACGGTGAAAATATCGACACTAATATATAGGAAGAAGATCCGAACTGCTTTGTTATGTTACTTGATACTTTAGAAGGATACTGCCTCACATCACTACCAGATGGTGGAATGAAATTCTTAAGTTGAGTACTTAGCAAAAGCTAATCATCCTTTTTAATTTATAGATGTCCTGCAAGAAATTTGTAATAACAACATTTAGTTAAAATGAAGTGTTGGAGGAAAAAATATGTTTTTTGTAATAATAATAATTTCTAATTTTTTTTTTTATTTCAAATTAATTTCAAAATGTAATTTCATCATTTTGGTCAAATAAATCATCTTTTGTTATTTATATGGAAAGCTACTTAAATATTAATTTAGAAAAAATTTAAAAATTTTACAATTTGGTTTTTTATAAAATCATGTATAATAAAATTTATTGGCATTTTTTATTTTTTTATTATTATTATAAAATAGAATATAATACAAAATAAAAAATTTTTTATAAGTAAGAAAATACAAATTGGTTTTTTAAAATTAATAATACTAAAAAATTACTAGTGTTAAATAGTATTCTATTATATTTTGTATGATTAGAACTTTATACCAACTGAATATGTAATTTTTTTAAATTTACAAATTACATATTTATCATTTTTTACTATTAATTGGTCCTTCAATGACCATCATGATCGGATGATCCTCTAATAATGTGAGAATGATAATAATATTTTTCATAGTAAGAACTATCATGATCCTCCAATAATGTGAGGACAATGATGTCCTCCATGGTAAGGACCATCATGGTCCTCTAATAATGCGAGGACAATAATGTCCTCCATGGTGAGGATCATCATGGTCCTCCAATAATGTGCGTACAATAATGTCCTCCATGTTGAGGACTATCATGTTCCTCCAATAATGCGCGGACAATAATGTCCTCCATTGGTGAGGACCATCATGGTCCTCCAATAATGTGCGGACAATAATGTCCTCCATGGTGAGGACCACCATGGTCCTACAAAGTGAGGATAGTAATGTCCTCCATAATAATGAGGACTAACATGGTCTATTGTCCTCAATATGAGAATGATAATGTCCTTGATGGTGAGGTTCAGTATGGTCCGTTATTATGGACAATAATATCTTTACTTTTAGACCAATCAGAACCCGTGGGCTGTATATGCCCATGGGTAGTTTATAAGCTAGGATCTGGTGCGCAAACACATTCTTTGTAACGCTTTATTTTTAGCAACACATTTTGTAACACTTTGTCACCATTTATATATACAGTATATGTGAACAGTAATAGTACATTGGTACATCATCTATTTCATCAATTCAATGATTTAACGTGTAAAAATGCTCTTATATATTTTAGTTTTATTTTCTTTTTATGAAAATATTGCTCACATATAATACGTTTGATAAATTTGAGAAAATAAAATTTTATTTGTCCCAGGAAATCAGAGATCGACACATATTTACGTCTTCAAGGCATGATGTAATTTCACCTGAAATAAAGAGCAACATGACCGTTCTTCGGCAATATCTGTAGTTCGGTCTTAAAAATCTTGGATATCAACCGCGGCAGTGCCCTATTTCAAAGACTAATTGATATTCTTGTAATGACATGTATTTTTAATATTGATTTATGATTCAATCTTTTTGAAATAAATACAGTAGATTGATACGAATTTATATTAAAATATTTACAACTAAATTTATTATGAAATCAATATAGATTAAAATAAATAAATTAATTAATAATTAGTTTAACTAGTTATAGTATCATAAAATATCATATAAATAAAATCAACCGACTTGCTCACAGACTTAGGATATTAGCTAAATTTGGATGCATATTTTTTTTTTTAAATGGATGAGAATGAAAAAGGATTTGGCAACTAGGAACGAATAAATAAACGCAATATTCTTGATGAAATGATGGCTTTACTATTCCGGTTACTGAATAAATTTTGAAGATTATACATTGGATGGAAGTTTAGGCAATTTGAGCTTTTCTTGTGTTAAAGGCGGCTGCAAAGTGGGTAATACGTAAAGATTTTGTTGATAAAAAAGAGGTCGGGGAAGATCCACGGTAGAATCAGAAGGATTATTAAAGATATAAGAGATGGTAGGCAATGATGGACGATTTTGTGGGCTAAAAGTAAAAGGATAATTATAAGTGGTAAAAGTTCTTGTAGAGGTAGGAATGTTTGTAATATTAGAAGGAGATGACAAAATCACGTCATTATCTGTTCCCTTTTTACATCTTTGTTTTGAATACCAATGATTTTTTAACATATTCTCAGATCGGTAAAGACCAAATTGATTTTTTAAATCTTGACGCAGGTTTTTCCAACAAATTGTACCATCTTCTGTTCTATTGAGCGAAATCCAATTATCAATATATTGTTTTTCATAATCATATAAATTATGTTGACATACTATAAATAAAGTAAATTAAATTTACTCTATTTTTTTTTATTAGAAAAAAAAAACTGACGAAATTATATGTTCTTACCTTCAGGATCGAGGTAATTGCGCCAATAATGACAAAGTTGACGAGCATTATATGTAAATATTTTGGTTAATTTTGCGAATGGATCGCGTGTTCCAACACGTTTCAATTCAACCATATGATTTAAAAACATTTTCTTCTATAAAATTTATTGAATATACAATACCGTAAATTAGTGTCACCAGTTCTTGTCTATTACAAGTAACACTCACAAAGGTGTTTAAGAATACGAATAATTATTATATTTATTATATAATTAGTATATGAATTTAACAAAAAAAAATAATATTTAAAAGATCACTTGCAAAAAATAAGCTACCAAAAAAAAAAATTCTACTTACTTCTTCTTCAGATAAAACCACTTTCATTTTTTAAGTTGCGAATAATGTATTATTAACGTAAATTTAATATTTATATTTGGATATTAGATAAAGACGGTTTTAAAATTTATGAGTCATAGATAAATATTATGATCACACAACATCACACGGCAACAAATATTAAATTATCTGTTTATGTCATAAGGTATTAATAAGAATTCAAAAATTATTAAGTGGTCTAAAAATAGAAGATTTTAATGATTATGTCACACAAAGTTAACAATCAAAAATCCGTAACACTAAACATTGCTTCAATAATTGTTTATTACAATAAGAATTTTATTTGTAAAATCAGAAGCATAATCAATATTTATTAATTTCTGTCTTACGCAATTAAACCTTTTCATAACATCATCTGTTTGTGTGAATGTATCAAATTTGCAGCAGCATAAATAATTTAACAAATTAGATGAGATTATTTACATTTTATAACTTGATAAGTTGCGGATAAATATTTTGGCATTAATCATTATGTAGCTTATTAATTATGGTCTCAAGTAAAAGTAGTCGTTTTGCAAGTGAAAATTGTAAAACCTTGATTACTTTATAAGATAATAACTGAACATATTTTTATTTACGAACAATTGTCTAAATAATATGTTAATTTAAATGTTATTTAACTTTTTCTTAACTTCTGGCACCCAGTTTCTATAACCTTTTGGTACCCACATCAGTTCCTGTATTATTTATTTTATAATTATCAAGATAAAGACGTCCACAATTATTAAGCAATAACAGGTGCGGCAACAACAAGTATATTATTCATCTACAATTACTTTCACTCCAAAATCTATTACAACTTGAACACCGTTTAACACATCCTTGTTCTAGAACAACTCCTACATTTTTCATTAAATGATAAAATAACACCCACCTACAATACGGACCACCAGCAGCTGCGGGTCTAGCGGTTGTAGACGGGAAAAAGCATGATTTGGTTTCGACACTTTGCATCTAATGACTTATAATTCCATATTCATAGAGTGTGCTACTTAAGTATACTTATTCAATAGAATAAATTATTCATTGCCATTTTTTAAAAATGAATGTCATCGTTCCTGTAACATTTAAATACTTTAACCGCAGTAAAGCATGTGACTTTACGTTACTCAAATAGCCGCAGGCGCAGACCATTCTACCTTCCTTTTTTGAATATTGTGTGACTATATGTATTCATTTAAATAACCATTTAAAACCGAAAAAAAAATAAAAAAAAATACAAATAAAATAATGTCCAAATTAAACGGAGATATTCTTTATTTGATATTTAAAGAGTTACATAATGACAAAAATACTCTTTATTCTTGTCTTTTAATTAATAAAACTTGGTGTGAGATAATTATTCCAACTCTATGGAAAAATCCTTGGAAACATTTAAATTACCAAAAGGTGAAAGTTTTATTGGATGTTATAATTTCTCATTTTTCAGATGAAAAAAGAAATATTTTAAAGAGTCAAAACATTTATTTTCCAACCAATTCATATAAAAGACCATTATTTAATTATATTAGTTTTTGTAAACATTTAAATTTAAATGTTATTAGAAAAATAATTGTAAATTTGGGAGTTGATTGTATTTTAAATGAAATTATTTGTCTTTTTATAAATGAAAATACAAAATTTACACACCTTTATATACCTCGAAATTTTGTTCATTATATACACCTTATTCCTGGAGCTGAGCATTGTTTCTCAAATATCGAATTCCTTAGTTGTTATGCGAATATAGATTATTATTTATTGAATGGATTAAAAACGATGTGTAAATCAATTAAAGAATTGGAAATTATTCATGAGGAGTGTAATAATTATGATATTTCTGAATTAATTAGAACTCAAGAATCTATACTTAATTTTAGTTTTATATCTAATAATATGATAAATGATATGTCATTTTGCCAATTCCTTGAAAAATCTTTGATTAAACATGCAAATACTATACAACATTTTAAGATGACTAAACCTCCTGCTACGCAAATTCTATCATATTTCACTAATTTAAAAAGTTTAGAATTGAGCAATCGTTATTATTATTCTGACCAATTATTAAAAAATTTATCTTTACCATTCTTACAAATTTTATATGTCAATTATATTCCAGTTATATTATTAGTACCCTTGATTGAAAATACAGATGGTTATCTTAATGAAATAGCTATTTATGATATTAAATATAATGATATTGATTGTAAAAGAATTATTCAGGCTATTTATACTAAATGTCCAAACCTTAAATATCTTAAGCTTAATTTAAGTAATTATGCTATTTTTGAATTAGAAAAGTTATTAATTAATTGTCAATATTTAACTGGATTGTTTATTATTAAGAGTGGTATTTTTAATTGGGATACTTGTTTTGAAATATTATCTAAATCATCGCCAATTGGTTTGTGCAAGTTTAAATTTGGTTATTTTTGTAATAATATTGAATCAAAATCTTTTAAATCATTTTTTGATAATTGGAAAGGTAGATATCCTATGTTATTACAATTTAGTCAATTAAATTTAAAAAATTATAATAGCTTAATAGAAAAATACAAGAAAAGAGGAATTATTAAAAAATTTGAAAATGATAAATTTGGAGATTTTGAATGGTAGAATTTTAAATATATATTATCAGAAAATGTTGTATAAAAATGATAGTTATTTTATATATTTCTTATTAAAATTTTAACCTTTTATTTTATTTTACTATAAGCATAATAAACTTATTTGTTTAAATTTTCTTTATATAAGGTACTGTATATAAAGTATATAAACTGATCCAATACATATGTTCAATTAACAATAACATAAATGGGAAAATTTCGGGTTGCTATGATAGTAATCGCTATTGTGTCATATATTTTCACATCTCAAACTACTTGAAAAGCAAATAATTCTTATTTCTTGAAAAGTGCTCCTTTTGAAAAGAAAATTGGCATACAATAATTTTGTAATCTCTCGATTTATAAATTTTGATTAGAATAATTTTTCATTATTTTACATAAAAATTATATTATGCTAGGTTATATAATTTAATATTTTGTTTAATAATTATACATTTTTAAAAAGTTCAATTTTGCATATATTACTTCTTTTTTTTTTGTAAAAATTCGATTTAATTTTAAAATAAAAATAATTCATTTTTAAGGTTAAATCTACCTTGTGTAGTGTGATTTTCATTCAAGATAAAAATTTTTAGTAATTCCTTTTTTTATCCAAATATTAAATACATGTATTCTCTTTTAGAGTTATTTAAACACTAGAGATAGATTAGTAAATATTCTACAAATTTCTTAGTTTGTAATTTAAATAAATTTTTTTTTTAACTTTTTCAATTATTTAATGTAAATCAAAATAATAAGTAGAGGATCTGAGATATTTGAAATAAGGATATTGAGGTTCGAATATTTGGGATTCGGAATTCGAGAAATAGGATTTCAGGAAATTGAAGTTCGGGAAATATATAAGGATTCGGGAAATTGTATGTTTCAGAAAAGGTCAGTTCGGGAAATTAGTATTCAGGCAATTGACTTCGGGAAAAGATATATTCATGAAAATGGCATTCAGGAAATGGCCCGAAAATGCTTTATAATTATAGGCTTGGTACACATGCACTTGTGTATTTTCAAGTTTTAATTTTTTTACATACTACCATAACAATAAGAAAACAGAAATGTCAGTTAAACTAATCTTCCTCTTATTCCATTAGAAACAAATATGAATATTAAATGATAATACCTAATACTTTACAGAAACTTCAAGATCGTAGCGATGGCTTAATGCGCAGTAACTGCATATATGTAATTTCTTTACGATTACATAATGTGGTCACTATGTATTTATAACGCAGTTACTGCGCATTAAGCCATCGCTACGTTCTGTAAAGTAGCTAGTATGGATCTCGATTCAATTAATTTAGTTGGTAATATTTTAAATAGATTATAAGAGGAGATAAATATTAATGTTAATTTAAAAAGTAGTAAGCGCAATAAAGGAAAGTGGAATTTGATTTTTAATACATAAAAATAAATAATAATTTTCGAACTTGTTAACGTCAAGCCGTATCTACAACGTAACACAATATAGCGCAACTTGAGATACGTCACTAATCAAATCATTATATATGTAAAATAAAGAATTATGTAAAAAAAAAAAAATAATAATATATTATCTCTTTCTATCTTTATAAACATTTATCTAATAAAGATTGAGTAGGAAATTTTAATATAGGAAAATCCTTATCATTTACAAAAAAACCTATATTACCACCAAGAGAAGATTTAACATGTGGATGAGCCTTTCTTTTACAACTACCTAATCTAAAAGAATCTTCAAGAGATCCAGCCAATTCAAAACCAATTTTCTTATTTAAAATTCGACCTTTGAGTATTTTTACACCAAAACCTAATTGTGTTTTTAATGTAGCAGTAATAATAGCAAAAGCTTTGGCACTAGCACTTGGAATATGTGCATTAACTATAGGTTCGAACCCGGATTGCTCAAAATTTGGTAGGCCTTTAAATGATGCCTTAGCACTAAAATTTGGTAAACTAAAATTACCACCAAATCCAAGAGTTGCTTTTGCATCCGCAAGAGCATCAGCTGCAGCAACAAGATCAATTTCAGGGCCAAGTTCTAATAAACCTGGTATCTTAAAATCACCTGTTTTAAAATTTATAATAGGAGAATTTTCAGATGCTTTTTTACGTCTTTCAGGACTTATTTCTTTTGAAGCTTCAAGAGCAAAATCAAGGTTCATGAAAAAATTTCCACTAAGAGTAATTGAAGCTTCTTTCAATTTAGGAGGAAAAATTTTACCTCTAATTCTCAATGCAAGAGTAGCTTCACCTTTCGTAAAACAATTAGCGCAAAGCAATTTAATATCATTATTATTTATAAGTGATATATCTGGTTTTGAAGATTTATCACTTTTTGAGTCAAATAAGATATTTAAACTTATTTTATTACTAATATTAATTGTTGGAAATGAAATACCGAATCTTTCTTCTAGACTGCGATGAGTATTATTCTTTGTTTGTTTCCCTTCGACCCAATTAAAATTGATATCGTAATCTTCTGAATTGTGTGGAAAATCGCAATTCATAATAACAAAAGTTGCAACTAATTTAGATTCATCTATAACTCTATCAGTAGCCGTAAAAAATTGGGTAGACCTTTTACCAAAACATTTCCATTTATGAGAAATTAATAACATAATTCTTTCAGGCCATTTCTTAACATCCTTAACCGCTTTTTTGTCCTTTAAGCTGAAAGCAATTTTTCTTTTACCATTTGCCTCTGTTTTACAAATAACACTTTCTACACCACTTTGATCAGGATTAAATGATGGTAAATTGGTTTTTAAATTAAATTCTGCCTTATGATATCCTTCTGAAGAATCACTAACTTGTTGACTATAGACAGCACTAAGTAACTTTGTTGTTTTAAAATTTTTGTTACCCATAATAACATCAAAATCTTTTGATGCGGTAACAATTCCAAAAAAGAAAAGGAGTAAAAGCGAATTTAAAATGAACTTGATCATTTTTATTGAAAAAATTAGAAAAAATTACGAAATGTTTGTATTATATGTAAATAATAGATATAATGATATTAGAATATATTTGCGTCAAAAGGAATGTTATTGAGTAATGTTTTTTTTTTCGTCGGATAAAGAAATTTTTTCAGGATTTATATTAATTATTTAAGGTTAACACAAGAAATCAGAATATCAGAAATTTCTTTTTGATAATCATTATAATAACGTAAAAAGAACAAACATTATTAATAATCTTTCATTCATTGAAGGTTATTCGGTACTAAACGAAATTTGCAAATCCGTACGGTACGGTTGATCAAATTCCAAAAATTTCGTACCGTACAGTATATACTATATTATAGAGCCAGTACGGTTGATTTTTTTTTATATGACGTCTAATTATCCAAATAACCATTATATTAAATGGACATTAAATGTTAATTAAATGGACGCTGGTATCCAAATAACGGTACATTTAATCATATTCCCCGTAAAAAAGTCGATCCGTTTTTTATACTCCATCTTTTTTCCGTAAAAGGCTCATATTTCCGCTTATATCATGGAATTTATCAAATTATTTATATTTTCCGTGAATGAATCCGTGAAAGGCTCATTTTTACGGAGTTTTACAGTTATAAGAATTGATCATTTGGACACCAATATCTAATTCATGTGATTATTTGGACAATGTCCATTTTACATGCGGTTATTTGGACATCAATTTTATTTAATATTTGAGCATCAGGACATCAATGTCCATTTAATATAGTGGTTATTTTCTCTTTTCACATTTACTGAATAAAGAAATGCGTTTACGCTTGTTGTAAAAAAAATAATAATAATATAGTGGAGTGGTTATTTGAATATCACACATAAAAAAAAGAAAAAAAATTTTATTAACTGTACCATACTTTACTGGCTAAGTATATATAGGTATATAGGGCAAGTACGGTACGGTACGAATTCTTTGGAATTTTTGGAAATTGATCAATCGTACCGTACAGGTTTTCAAAATCGTACCGTATTGAATATCTATTATGAACACCATTTGTCCATTTCTTTCAAATTCTAACGTTATAAAATTTAAATGTACTTTTTTTCTTAATTAAAAACAATAAAATTCATTCTAATAGATTCCGTAAAATATATTTCTATATATGTACTGCGTGGTTAATAAAGATCATTGAAAAAAAGCGGGGATAGACTAATCGGATATTTACTAAAATATATAAGATTTAATAAATATTTAATAAGCGATTAGAAAAATTTAACTAGCTAATAAAGGAAAAGACTCGGAAAAATCAAAAGATTGAAAAAAAAGTGACAGCAAATTAATAGGCAGTAAGTAGTAGTTATTAAGTACATTTGAAAATTGGAAACCTTAAAAACGAACATTTTCGTCATAAAAAAATAATTATAACCTTATGGTGCGATTCCAAGATTGGGAATAATTTGAAACCATAAGAAATTTCTTTTAACTTTATCGGATTAAAATTTAATAAATCAAACGGAAATTCCTTAAAAATTTTTTTTTTCTTTTTGTACGAACGAACGAAATTTCTATTTCTTTGCGTATTCTGAGATCCGATTGAATGGACTTTATTATTTCTTTGCTAATTAATGTTATTTTATTTTAAATTTTGTAATCAAATAATTTTTTGGCAGTCAACCACTTTTATGTACCATATTGTCAAGCCAAAATGGAATCATTTATTAATTATGGAAATTGGAGCTTCAGGTATTCGGGGACAATGGCATCAGATGTAATTGATTGTCTTATATGTTCCAAATTCTTTTATTTACTTTTTTTATTCTTTTAATTTTTATAATTTAATATAAACAAATAAGAACTTTTTTTTTAAAAAAAAAGAATTATATTTAGAAAAGCTTTGAAAATCCTTTTAATTTTTATAATTAATATGAACGAATAAGAATTTTTTTTTTAAAAAAAAAATTATATTTAGAAAAAAGCTTTGAAGATCAATTTATTTTAATTAATCACGAAATCATTTACCTGATTGGCGAACTGGACCCATTCCTAAAACATACAATTTCCCTGAATCCCGAATCCCGAATCCACAATATCCCGAATTCCAATATTCCACATGAGTTGCTATTTTTAAACTTTTTGCTAAATAATAATATTTGTTGAATTGCTAAATAAAAAATTATTTTAAATTAGTAAATTTTGTGAAAAATGTCAAAAAATCACCGCGCGTGACACCAGCATTAGCAGATATTCATGACATTTTTAATTCTGACTAAAATTCTACCAGTAGCAATACTCTTTTAGAATATCTTATAGATAGTGTATTGTTAGTAATTTTCCTATGTATATTGCGAAATTAACAAATGCCTAGTAATAGAAAACTTCAATTCCAATAAATGTTATGGCACTTTTAAAATTTTTTAATAATATCGTCTTCATCTGATCTCTTTGAATAGATATATTGAATTATTACGCAATATTTTATAAACTAATATGTAATAAAATTTAAAAAATACAGTTTATTACTATATATATATTCCCTATAAAAAATTTTTCTGAAAAATGATCACGTGTCTGAGTTTCTTCGGAATAAAAACTAGAAAAATGATGAATTTTTTCCAGAATTTTTTTTTATAGGGATTTCAGAAAATTGCTCATTCAGGATATTAGGATTCAGATTTCTGGGATTCGGGAAATAGGATTTCAGAGAATTGAAGTTTGGAAAATAAGGATTATACCATTGTACGACCACCCCTATGAAAAAAAATTTCTTTAAAATATACTTAAAATGTACTTATATATTTTAAAATATATCTAAAATGTACTTAAAATTTTTAAATGTACTTATAATATACTTAAAATTGCAATTTTAAGTATATTTAAAGTATAAAATTTTATACTTAAATTACATTTAAAATATACTTAATTGCAATTTAAATATAATTTAAGTATAATTTAAGTGCAAAATTTTATACTTTAAATATACTTAAAATTGCAATTTTAAGTATATTTTAAGTATATTTTAAAATGTTAAGTATATTTTAGGTATATTTTAAAATATATAAGTATATTTTAAGTATATTTTAAAAAAATACATAAGTATATTTTAAGTACATTTTAAAGAATTTTTTTTTTATAGGGCACCCTACCATTTCAAGATGTGATTTAGTTTCTAAAATTTTATATTCTATCATTTCATTACAATATTTACACCAAATATATCCCATCCATACGCATCCTTCTCCAATACTTATATTAACATTTATTATTGGACTAATAATTATATATTCCAATTCTTTGATTGATCTATAAATTCGGCTAAATCACAATCTGGCACTTATACTCGCATTACATCTAAATGATCTAATGAATTCACTTTATGTGATTGCTACATCATGTATATACTCTTTATAGTCTTATAAAGGATGAATTGGTATAATTAATGAATCATTAAACATATTTTCAAATATACCGGATAGAGAAATTTTGAAGATTCTGTCGGATATCTTTTTTTTAATTGTTAATTATAAAATAAGTTTCCAAATAACTATTAAAAGTGGAAAGCGAAGATGTTACTGCTGTAATAATAATCCATTAAAAAGCATAAAACTAGGGATGCCAACATTCAGTTTCGGTTTTAAAATTGTGGTTTACAACAAAAACTGAACCAACCACAAAACCGACCGACAAAACTGAACCGCAAAACCGATCACAAAACTGAATAAAGATAATGTCAAAGATTATTTTATTTATCATGTCTTTTAAGTTTACATAATTTTTCTTCGTAATAATAATACCGATTATCTGAATTTTCTGGCGATGCGAAAATCACATGATCAACGCGTAAAGTGATTGAACTATAAAAATCAAAAAATTTTTGAATATATTAAACATAAAACATGTATCAGCTTTTTATCGGGTTTTTATATATATAGAACCAACGGTTAACCTGTCAGCCTTGGACTGGACTGAAACAGAACCGATAACTGAACCGGTAATAATCAGTTGTAACTGAACTTTTGGCATCCCTACATAAAACAATAAATATAATAACCGAAAAAATCTATAACAATTACATAAAAAAACCAATTCAAAAAAACTTTGTATTTTGTGATATTTAATATATCAAACACATAAATTTAATTCACAGCCATTCAAAATCTTCATTATACAAATGATTAGAAAATTTTTTAATTATCCCTTCTGCTTTGTAAGTTTCTATTAAATTTTTATTTTCTTCACTAATAGGTCGACGTTTCTCATCTATAAGCTGTAATTTCATAGGACGATCAGGACATTTAACTTTCCAATCATCAAAAAATAGTTTTAAGCATCCAATGTGAGTTGAATAATTAAATTTAAACTTGAACAAATTAATTGGTGAAGATCTTGTTAATATTTCAAAACATCTATACCAATCAAAACCAAAAATTCCAATAATAAACAATCCATCTAAATATTGACAATTAATTAATAATTTTTCTAATTCTAAAATATTATTATTTTTAAATTCTAACTTAAGATATTTAAGTTTTGGACATTTTGTGTAAATAGTCTGTACTAATATTTTACTATTAGGATCATCATAACTTATTCTATTAATAGCTATTTCTGAAAGATATCCACTTGTACTTTCAATAATACCTTCCAAAAATATTACTGGATAATCATTATTAACCTTTAAAATTTGTAAAAAAGGCAAAGATAAATTTTTTAAGCAATACCATGTTACACCGAAATAACCATCTAATTCTAAACTTTTTAAATTAATAAAACATGATAAAAAATATGTGCCAGGTTGGTTAGTTATCTTAAAATGTTGTATGGTATTTGCATGTTTAATCAACGATGTTTCAAGAGCTGTATGAAATGATACATTATCTGTAGAACGGAAGATTATATAATGAACATTAAATAAGGATTTTTGAGTTTCAATTAATCTAGTGACTCCATAATTGTTATCATTCTTATTAATAATTAGTTCCAATTCTTTAACTGATTTACAAATTTCTATCAATCCAGCTAAACCACTATCATTTATATTCGTATAACATCTAATGAATTCAATATTTGAAAAGCAATGCTTAGCTTCAGGAATTAGATGTAATTGATAATCAAATTTTTGGGGTATATAAAGGTGTGTAAATTTTGTATTTACATTAATAAAAAGACGAATAATTTCATTATAAATAATCAACATTTCAGAACGCTTAACTAACTCTTTGATTGCATTTAAATTTAAATGCTTAAAAAAATTAATATAATTAAATGATGGCTTTTTGTATGAATTAATTGTAAAATCAATGCCTTGGCTCTTTATATTCTTCATTGATTCATCTGATAAATGTGAAATTATTACATCTAGTAAAAATTTTCCTTTTGAATAATTTAAATATTTCCAAGGATTTCTCCACAGAATTGGAATAGCAACCTCACACCAAGTTTTATTAACTAAAAGGCAAGAATGAAGAGTATATTTATCATTATGCAACTCTTTAAATATTAAATAAAGAACATCTCTGTTTAATTTGGACATTTTATCATTATTATTTGACAAAAGAGTAAAAAGTTGTGCAAATAAATATTTAAAGTTACTTTTATGACGTTTTTGTTTGTGATATGTTGTACATGTACAACTAATTATGTATTATTACGTAATTTCAAATATATATGGAAAGATCTTCCATATATCTCCGAATAATTTTTTTTTTCATATCAAGATTTGTCTATTTTTATTTACATGTATAATTCTTAAAGAAAATCTACTACAAAAGGTTTTTGTGATCTTTTTTATTAATAAATGAAACCCAGTATCTTAGATTAGAAATTATTCATTTCCTTTATTAAGAGCAGTAACGACATTATTGCTTCATAAACGTAATAGTAATCTTATAATATCCAAGTACTTTTAGATAATATTAAGTTTTAGGAGATGAGATAATTATTATTCCACAATGAACAAGCAGAATAATTATGATAATATCTTTTTGTTGTTGTATTTCTTTAATAACACATTTATTTTTTTTTCTTTTGCAGGCAGGATCTCATTGTCAGTGATCAGGACATCAGGTGTCAAGCAACAAAGAATTGTCTTAAAAGCAGCGTTTCACGTAAATTGATTTATTCGTATATAAATTTAAAATTTGGTATTTGCTTAATTTTAATAATTTCATGATTATTAATAATAACACACAAATGTCGCCGAATTTTTGATTGTCGATCATCATGATCGCATGAAGCTTGTGGAGTTATAAGAATAGGATATATGTGGTGATGAAATCAATTTTCTTTCACATAAAAATTATAAAATTTTATAATGCGGTCACCATTAAGAAATTTATTTGATATCTTAGTTTATTCTTTATAAATTTTCATAATAGAATAAATTTTAGCTATTGCATTCATATTTTACTAAGATGTATTAATGGGATCATAATTTAGTGAGTTCTAACAAATGATCATATAGTACCTATACTAACAATATAAAAAATATTTATATGTTTCTGTCAACTGGCATCCTTACAATTTTTATGTAGAAGTTTTATTTTTAAATTCCAATAATATTAATTACCGTATTAAAGTATTAACTGTCGCAATTTAAATATTAAAATGTTACAATTTCACATTCTTAAAATAAGTCAATTTTGGTCCGTCTAGTAAATATGAATATAATACAATTTTTTCCATTTTTAGGCGTAAGATGTGACTTCTATCCCAATTATTAAAAGATCCTATGATTTGTGTTATAGGAGAGGACGGATTATGAGTAAATATATGGATCCTTTGCTTTAATCTGAAGTAAAGTAATATGAAAAGAATCATGATCATATCTTTAAGTTATTTGCTTTGTTTTCAGGTTCCTTCAGTCTTAAACTTATCCATTAATTTTAATTTTGTTAATATGCTTCACATTACTGGAAATTATAAATTATGAATAATTTGAATAAATATTTTGTTAAATGTTTATGAAATTTAAATATTCTTGTTATATATACATAAACCATCAAGTGAATTTATTAGATGTTATGGAATAAGCCAAGATCCATCATCCATCTACTAAAAATTTTGTTATAGTCATGCCATATCAGATGTGCTAAAGAGAGAAGTTTACGAAATTATTTAGATAATAAGAGGCTAGATATTCTTATTATCTGAGTTTAAGACATAAAATCGTTATTTTTGAGAGTATTGCAAAAGAATTCACGGAAAAAGAATAATTAATTCATCAAAGATTTACATAATGGAAATATATTATGATTTTTTAGATAAAGTTACTAGCAGTAGGGAAAACATCAAAGTTCGTGGTACCATACTATTATTGGAAAAAAAACCATCATTACCTTAAATTATAATCTCGCCTTCTTACAATTATTTAAAAGCTTTTGTGTAAAGTTGTGAAGATCCGAAGAAGCTTTTTGATCAGTATTTATTGTTTGTATAGCCTTACAGAATGTTTGATGTGATATCTCTTTATCTAAAAAACAAAGAAAAAAAACAACGTTAGTATGGTTGGTAAAAAACACCACCATACTCCATAAAAAAAAGCCTCTGGGAAATAGAAGGTACCATGTTACCCAAGTGGTCCCTACTGTCATGGTCCTTCGGGATACCACTGGTGGTTTACGACACCACCAAACAGGTAAAATCGACTTTTTTTATTCTGTTAAGCATGTTTCATTAAAACTATGGCTAAGAGCAGGGAGCGCATGCTTACCTTAAATAGGTAATGGTTATTTTCACAAATCTATTTTTTTTTTGGCATTCATTTTTTGTGAAAAAAGTGGAAGATTATAAATTAGATCGGAAGTATTATAAACGAACTGAGGGAAAATTTCACTCTTTTTATATTATTTCTCATCATGTGATGAGTCTGAAAATATTCTAACAAATAATCTTTTTTTTTTGATTTCATATTCAAATAAGATACTTTAGGGGAAAAGATTATGTAACGCGAGTATAATTTTGAACTCAGCATGTTGATCGATAAGGTTAAAATATATATTAAAGATACAGTTATTGGTTTAATATTGTCTAGTCTCAATTAGTGCTTCGATCCGGATGAAAACCGTTATCCGGATTACACAAAAAAAAAATCCAGATTCTATCTGGATTGATCCGAATTAATATCTGGGTCAGATAATCCGGATGGAAACCGGAATCCGGATTGGATTTACACAGTGAAATTCGATAAACCGGATCTATCGGTTCCACTAAAAATATCCGGTTTATCGGGATATCCGGTTTAGCGAAAAAATTTCGATATATTGAAAATCTATTATATTGAATTTTTAAAAAATTTTCATGCTAATAAAACTAATATACACTATAATTTGATTTTTTTCATCTAGTTTTAAGTTATAGAGGTCATGAAAATGAATATAAAATATTTTAATTGAATATATAAGTAATACTTAACTTCAGCCGGAATTAAGATTTTTATAATTCCGGCCAAATTTAAGATTTACCGCATCACGTTACTTAAATTTTATTGGTTCCCAGTCACGTGATCTGGTTTATCGAATCATTTTTACTATAGCTGGTTAGAAAATTGATCCGTTATAGCGAATATCGAGCTTTTACTAGTAAACTCTGGTATATCGAGCTTATTTTAATATACGTGATTTGGTTCCAGTAAAAAAGTCCGGTTTAGGCCCAAATCCGGTTTATCGAATATCCGGTTTATCGAATTTCACTGTGTACATATAAAATTTTTTTTGACTGCGGACTAGTTGATGATCCATATAATAAACATCGAATAGCATTTCAACATATTTATTATCAAAAAAATTTAACAAATATTTTATGAAATTTGGATTAAATTAATATTAATATCAATTTAATTTTTAGAATTTATAGTTATACTTTGTAACTTTTACAACTTAATTAAACTTTATGTATTACTGTAATAATGTAAAACCTAGACATCGTCAGGAAATGGGCGTTTTTACTAATAAAACTGCAAAACAAACTCTTTTTATACGAGAGAGATACCTCGTCAAGGTTTTAATAAAATACAGTATGTGGCTTTGTTAAATAAACATTATGGCTTTTATTTAATAAGAATCTGGGCTTTTTTTATGAACTTTATGGCTTTTATTTAATAAGAATCTGGGCTTTTTTAATAAACTTTATGGAGAAGAATAGTAAATAATTAATTTTTTTATTTTGTATTTTTTTTTCAAATACTCTAACAATTTAGCAAAAATTTTTATTTTTTCAAATTTTTTTTTATCTTCATATTTGAATTGAAAAAGGTGTATTCTTTACATTTTTAAAGTTAATAAAATAAAGAACATTTAAATATATTTTACATTTAAAAAAAAACTATTTTACAGTTCTTTTCTAATTAGTCAGAACTGTTTTCGCGCAATAACTCGCTATCCAGTGATCGTAAAAAAATGATTAATGGATCATTAGAATCCACTCATAGAGAGCTTTCGAATGGTACCAAAATAACCTTTCTAGCATCAATAGATGGCGAGTTATTCATGTAAATATTTTAAAATTATCTCATCATCTATCGAAGCTAGAAAGCTCATTTTAGTATCATTCGAAAGCTCTTGATGCGACGATTCCAATGAGCCATTAATCATCTTTCTACGATTACTGGATGGCGATATATTGCGTGAATATAGTAAATATATATGAAAACTCATCCGGATTCTGGTTCAAACCGGATATTTTCCATCCGGATCAAAATCCGGGTCAAAATCTGGATATCCGGATAAAAAAAAAATCCGGATTCATCCGGATTCATCCGGATGAGACAGAAACGGATCGAAGCACTAGTCTCAATACATTGAGTCAAAAAATATTGATACGTAATAGTCGTAATACGTAACAGTCGTAATAATTTTTTTAGATTATCGTGACGAACTCTGCATGATCCATATGATTAATATAATAGTGACATTAATAAATAACTAATATGACTCATGTCGAGTCTGGATTAAACAAAATTATCAGCTAAAAAATTCAAAAAATAAATGATATTACATTGCATCAATTTTTATATTTAAAAAAAAAATTTCGAAAACAATGAAAAAATATATATTTAATAATATAATAACAAAGATTATCATTCATATAATTATACATATGTGAATTAAGTTTATCTAAAAAATATTGCCGAACGTTCGACGCGTTACTAATCACGTGCCTTAGTGTGATCGTCAAATTAGAATAGACTTATGCACAAATAAATACGAGAGAAAAAATTAAAAGAAAGAAACAAAACTAATCCTCAAAAAAGCCGACCTCCCACCGCTTCCATCCAATACACTTTCAAAAGACTTCTGAAATACCAATATCATATAAAATAATTATGATAAATAATAAAATAAGTAGAGTTCGGAATCGGTAGCAAAAATTCTGGTGATCGGCATATTAACATATTAAAACTGATTAATTAATTCTATTAAGCCAGCCTCAATTAAGTGAACCGGTTTTAACCCTTTTTTTACAACCGGTTCCGAACTCTTTACGTAAGTGCCGCAATTTTCCGCAAAAATTGACCGCAAGCCCAGTAATTCGTGGCTTATGCTGAAGATCCGCTGATTAATGCAGCAAGCCACAAAAAAAATTTAATCAAAAATTTTAGTTGAAAATTCATTTTGCACAATTAAAATATATTTTTACAATAACATCCGAAATACCAATATCATATAAATTAATTAAATCCAAATACAAAGGAATATATTATAGTTTTCGAATATACAAAAAAAAAAAATTTTAATAATTGGATAAATAAAAATTATGAACATTTCAATTGGCAAGATAAATTATCTGTATTGGATAATATTATTTGTGATCTTAAAGAAATTCATCAAAAAAAATATATTCATCAAGATTTTCGGAGTTCGGAACCGATCGCAAAAATTCGGGTGATCGGCATATTAAGCCAGTCTCAATTAAGAAACCGGTTTTAAACCTTTTTTTACAACCGGTTCCGTACTCTTTACATAAGTGCCGTAAATTTCCGCAAAAATTGACCGCAAGCCCAGTAAATTCGTGGCTTATGCCGAAGATCCGCTGATTAATGCAGCAAGCCACAAAAAAATTTAATCAAAAATTTTAGTTGAAAATTCATTTTGCACAATTAAAATATATTTTTACAATAACATCTGAAATACCAATATCATATAAATTAATTAAATCCAAATACAAAGGAATATATTATAGTTTTCAAATATACAAAAAAAGGAAATTTTAATAATTGGATAAATAAAAATTATGAACATTTCAATTGGCAAGATAAATTATCTGTATTGGATAATATTATTTGTGATCTTAAAGAAATTCATCAAAAAAAATATATTCATCAAGATTTTCAGAGTTCGGAACCGATCGCAAAAATTCGGGTGATCGGCATATTAAGCCAGCCTCAATTAAGAAACCGGTTTTAAACCTTTTGCTTTACATAAGTGTCGCAAAAATTGACCGCAAGCCCAGTAAATTCGTGGCTTATGCCGAAGATCCGCTGATTAATGCAGCAAGCCACAAAAAAAATTTAATCAAAAATTTTAGTTGAAAATTCATTTTGCACAATTAAAATATATTTTTACAATAACATCCGAAATACCAATATCATATAAATTAATTAAATCCAAATACAAAGGAATATATTATAGTTTTCAAATATACAAAAAAAGGAAATTTTAATAATTGGATAAATAAAAATTATGAACATTTCAATTGGCAAGATAAATTATCTGTATTGGATAATATTATTTGTGATCTTAAAGAAATTCATCAAAAAAAATATATTCATCAAGATTTTCAGAGTTCGGAACCGATCGCAAAAATTCGAGTGATCGGCATATTAAGCCAGCCTCAATTAAGAAACCGGTTTTAAACCTTTTTTTACAACCGCTTTACATAAGTGTCGCAAAAATTGACCGCAAGCCCAGTAAATTCGTGGCTTATGCCGAAGATCCGCTGATTAATGCAGCAAGCCACAAAAAAATTTAATCAAAAATTTTTAGTTGAAAATTCATTTTGCACAATTAAAATATATTTTTACAATAATATCCGAAATACCAATATCATATAAATTAATTAAATCCAAATACAAAGGAATATATTATAGTTTTCAAATATGTAAAAAAAGGAAATTTTAATAATTGGATAAATAAAAATTATGAACATTTCAATTGGCAAGATAAATTATCTGTATTGGATAATATTATTTGTGATCTTAAAGAAATTCATCAAAAAAAATATATTCATCAAGATTTTCAGAGTTCGGAACCGATCGCAAAAATTCGGGTGATCGGCATATTAAGCCAGCCTCAATTAAGAAACCGGTTTTAAACCTTTTTTTACAACCGGTTCCGTACTCTTTACGTAAGTGCCGTAATTTTCCGCAAAAATTGACCACAAAGCCCAGTAAATTCGTGGCTTATGCCGAAAATCCGCTGATTAATGCAGCAAGCCACAAAAAAATTTAATCAAAAATTTTTAGTTGAAAATTCATTTTGCACAATTAAAATACTTTTTATAATAACGATCAATCATCTTTCTTAAAAATCATGTAAACTCTAGTTCAAATTTAATTATTAGTTCACATCTTCAAAATTTTGCAAACAGCCAATTAATTAATTTACAAACTGCTACTAATTTTAAATGCTTTATTTACATTGTTGGTAATTTTTCCATCGATCGTTATAGTCAACATTGAAGAATAAAATTCCCAGAGAAATATTAAAGATTAATAATTACAAAAAAGTAGCAACACTTACGGCTAGATTTTTTTGTGGCTTACTGCATTATGATACTTGCGTAGTTGACCGTAAAATCCGACCGCAGGCGCATGCGTGATATCGAACAGGAAATCTTGCAGCATAGCCACCGATATTACTGCACTTGCGACAAGCAAATAGAAACATGGCCACAGCACTTGCGATCAGCAAAATTAGGCTGTGCAGCATGAATGTGATGAATGTGTCGAATTTTTATCGGGTTAACTTAATTGATTTAGAACTGACTTAATATAACTTGACCAATTTAAAATACAACTAATTAATCCCGTAGTATATCCAATGATGTTTTTGAGTTTTATTAATTAAAAGGTATGAATAAAGAGATTATTGTATCATCTTTGTAACCTAATATCTTGCATATTTTATTGAATGTACGATGGTGATTATCGTTATATTGACTACCAAGCCGTGTTTTATGATTACATAGCCTGAAGTGGCTCAGACTCGGATAGTATCAGTTTATATTTAATTTAATACCTGATATTGCGTGATTTACATACCACCAATAATATCTTAATCCTTGTGGCTTTTATGGCTTTCTATTGCTGTCCGTCCAGTCCGGTATGTGGCAAAACAAAACAATCTAAGCAATATCCCGTTTCCGGTTCTGTTTCCGTTTCCTAGTTATAGACTGTAAAAAGTATATAAACATCATTTGAACGCACTTTTCAACCATAAAATTCGTTATTAATTTAATCTTGAATAGTCATCCTATTAAAAAGGCTTTCAAGAATGATTATTTTCAATGAAATCATTCATCTTTTTCTAAATGAAAAAACAAAATTTACACACTTAACTCCCTATAAAAAAAATTCTGGAAAAAACTATCATTTTTCTAGTTTTTATTCTGAAGAAACTCAGACATGTGATCGTTTATTTTTTTTTTTTCGGAAAAGGATATCCAAAACTTAATAAAGATATCCTTTTCTTGATATTTGAAGAATTACATTATTTTCCGAAAAAGAATATCCCAAACTTAACAAAGATATTCTTTTCTTGATATTTGAGGAATTAAAGATTATTCTGAAGAAACTTAGACATGTGATGAAGAAAAATGGCCAAACTTAATAAAGATATCCTTTTCTTGATATTTGAGGAATTATAAGATTATTTTTCGAAAAAGAATATCCAAACTTAACAAGGATATTCTTTTCTTGATATTTGAGGAATTTCAGGATTATAGAAAATTTCTAATTTTAACTGGAGAGGAAATTATTTTTTTAAAAAATAAATAAAAGGGATAGTAATAAAAAAATTTTTTTATGTAATACTAATTTTGGAGGTTTGACTGTACTTAGAGATTCGGAGGGGCGATGGGTCGGATTGGGTCGCGTTTAACTCACCGACAGGTTATTCACCGACAAACGTTTTACCGATATATATATAAAATTAAATATAAAAGTTTTAAATATTTTTACGTATATATTTATATGAAATAGAATTTTTAGTAGCACGTATTTCCTTGTTAGATTTAATAAAATACAAAAAAACTACTATAGATTTCCTTAGGGGAATAGCACATACTTTTCACAATAGTTTATTTTTTAATAAATGTATTAATGTTTTGTTGTGATTAAAAGTTTTTACATATATATATATATATGTTTGTTTGTAACGCGCATTTCTTTTATTTTTTTAATGAAATTTATAAAAAAAAAATAAAAAAATGACTATGTTATTCTATCTACTAACCCGTCTAAGATGAAAGTATCAATACTTATTAGATCTAAACTAAATATCTAAAAAAAGTTTTTATATTTATTTTTATGTCGAAAGAGTGTTTTTTCTTAGTTTAGTTACACTTAGCAAAATGTTAGTCCCATAATAGGTATATTATTGTATGTATAAGCCTAAGTTTATAGACAAGGATATATGTCGTACGAAAGTTTTTTGTACAACTGTTTATAAATAAATAATAATAAAACGAAAACTATAAATAGCAAATGAGTCTTGCTGATCGTAAAATTTCTAGTTCAGGTCAACACTACTTCCGGCTGCATTAGAGTTCAAAAATATTAAATTATTGGTTTGATATTCGATTATAAAAAAAAAAATCGATCAAATTGAAGAAATAAATTTAAACAAATCTTGTTTATAATTGAGTTCCAACATTTATCTAATTGTTCGAATCTTCGGAAAATCCGAAGTTTGTCCGGACATACGATCATTTGCTTGTCATTGTTTGCACTTAAATGGTTTCATTAATTATCAAAATTAGTACAAGGACTAAATTAAATTATTATTATTTATATTTATAAGTTAAAAAAATGAAACCGGTATTTACATTTTATGACATTTTCGATCAGAAATCTTATTATTCTTTGTTTATTTCCCAAATTAGAAATTAAATTTCATATTATTGTTATTTCGATAGAATTCTCTAAAAGCAAAAAGAATTATCTATTTTGTTAAGCGATAAAGACGATCATTAATAACTTTATATTTTTTGACTTTTATATCATCAAGCAATTTCTTTATAGAATGTTAAAAAAAGAAAAAAAGAACAAACATGTATTTTTCACGTGATTCGAGAAAATATATCGCATTATTCTAAAATAAGACATTATAGATTAAGCTGTAAAGAAAACATTGCGTGGAAAAAAACAAATATTATTTTTTTTTCAATAACCATAAGGAAAAACTTTAATATTTTCTCATTCTTTATTATCATATAAACGGTAAAATATTACGAATTAAAATTTATTTTATATTTCAATTTTTTTTTTATTAAAAAAAAACAAAAAATCTTATATAAATTAACACAATATTCTTGTAAAATAATAGTTGAGACCATTTTTTTTTAAAAAAAAAAATTTTAAAAAAATTAAAAAAATTAAAAATTTTTAAAAAAATGAAAATTTCCATTATTATTTCTAAGATTGTTTTTATTCTTTATTTTATTACATGTATTGGTGCAGGTATATATATTATATGTATTGATACATTTTTAATAATTTTTAAATAATTTTGTTTAATACGACCCTTTAATAAATATTTATTTTGTTAAAAAATATAGAAATTTGGCATCTGAAAACTTTATTTGACATTGGAGATTATAATGATTACGGTGTACATCGAGAAATCTTTACCATGATTTATACAAATTTCTTGTAAATAAATAATTTTATATATTATTTATTTTTAATTTAATGAATTTAATATTCTAATGTAATTAATATAATTAATATATAATTGATGTAATTTTTTTTATAGTTATTTTATTGGAAATTTATTATTAATAATATTTAGTAAGTAATTAATTTTGAATTAATTTTAGACAAATTGAATACTAACTGCATTTTTTTTTTAGCAATACAATATATGAATGATGATGATGAAAGTTTCGGGATATATATTGCGTAAGTATAATTGAATTTTTCTATTATCATATTTATTTAACTTGTTAAATAATCTGATAATTTTCTTGTAAACCAGCTCTTATTTATATACCCAGTTTGTGATATTAATGGGTAAGTTTTAATTTAAAATAATAATTTTACCTTAAAATTGATCTTTATTAATAACATTTTATTTTAATAGTTGGATGTAGATTCGTGATTACATATTCATATCTCGGTCAAATCCCTTTTAATTGTGATTTTGATCATTATTTACCAGATAATATTAAAATTGCATGTAAAGCAAGATATTTAAGTTGTACCTTAGGTTTCTCTTCTTATATACTTCCATTTATTCCTTTATTAATTAATGGTTCATATCGCTCATTTAAAATTTTATGCTCTTTAATTTTTAATTATATACAAAAAAATTTATTTATTTTATAATATTAGTTTTTTTCACATGCTTTAAGATTTTTTTATATGCCTCTACTAGTGAAAAAATTTGTCTTTATAAGTTTGTATACGTAAATTTCTAATAAATTATGAGTTCGGAATTTTGTTCCATCATTTTGACTTAACCATACATATTCAACAAATTAAAAACATGTAAATTTATGAGATAAAAACAAAATCAATCATAGTAATAATGTTAATCAACTTACACTTTATCTTTTTTATTACAGCAGAAAATCATTGTTTGAATATTAAAAAATTTCTTCAACGTGCTAATCCTAAGAATATTATTATAGAAAATCTTTGCATTGTTGCTGACTTAGCCAAGTCTTTTAAAAAAACTTGTTGTCACCTGATCACCACGTTGAGGTGCAGCAACATTGATCAGGGGGGGGAAGGGGAAAACGAAAGGGAAGGGGAAAAGGGAAAACGATAGGGGAAAAGGGAAAACGATAGGGGAAAAGGAAAACGATAGGGGAAAGGGGAAAACGATAGGGGGAAGGGGGAAAACGATAGGGAAAGAGGAAAACGATAGGGGAAAAAGGAAAACGATAGGGAAGGGGAAACGAAAGGGCAGGGAAAAGGGAAAACGAAAGGGAAAAGGGAAAACGATAGGGAAAGGGGAAAACGAAAGGGAAAGGGGAAAACGATAGGGAAGGGGAAACGAAAGGGCAGGGAAAAGGGAAAACGAAAGGGAAAAGGGAAAACGATAGGGGAAAGGGAAAACGATAGGGAAAGGGGAAAACGATAGGGAAAGGGGAAAACGAAAGGGAAAGGGGAAAACGATAGAGAAGGGGAAACGAAAGGGCAGGGAAAAGGTAAAACGAAAGGGGAAAAGGGAAAACGATAGGGGAAAGGGAAAACGATAGGGAAAGGGGAAACGAAGGGAAGGGAAAGGGGAAAACGATAGGGGAAAGGGAAAACGATAGGGGAAAAGGGAAAACGATAGGGAAGGGGAAACGATAGGGAAGGGGAAACGAAAGGGCAGGGAAAAGGGAAAACGAAAGGGGAAAAGGGAAAACGATAGGGAAAGGGGAAAACGATAGGGGAAAAGGGAAAACGATAGGGAAAGAGGAAAATGATAGGGGAAAAAGGAAAACGATAGGGGAAAAGGAAAAACGATAGGGAAGGGGAAACGAAAGGGAAAAGGAAAACGAGAGGGAAAGGGGAAAACGATAGGGGAAAAAGGAAAACGATAGGGGAAAAGGAAAAACGATAGGGGATAGGGAAAAGGAAAACGAGAGGGAAAAGTAAAGCGAGAGGGGAGGAGGAAAGAGCAACGAAATACACACCACCCACACACAAACCCACACACAAACCTACAACAACCCACATACCTAAAGGAAGACGTAAAGAAAAGGAGCCTAAGAATAAAAAAAGAAAAAAAGACCGAGAAAACCCAAGACAGACCTAAAAAAAAGAAAATAAAGAAGACAAAGAAAAAAAAGATAAAGAAAACTGATATATTTATATTATTTAATTATATACTCATGAGTCATGACAATACCACATCAGGATCATAAGATGAGTAATTTATTTTGCGTAATCAATATGAGTAATTATTATTAAGTCCGAAGTGTATTGTACATAGTCACGTGCCGGACGGATAGACGGACATTTTAGTATAGCAAAAAAAGCCAAAAATTATCAGTGTTACAATGTAGGGGTGAACGTAGGTGGAAGGAAGAAATATTTCATGGGTTAATTATTAAATCGTCTAGTGCAAATTTGGAGGGAAAATTAATAAGAATACGGTTCAAGGGTTTTATGAGAGAAATATCACGAAGAAAGATGGTTACATTAGCACATTAGATGATATTGGTTTATGGATAGATAGAATAACTCGCGAAAATTTAGATAGTAATGCGGAGTAGTGAGAAGGAACTGCGTCTAGGGGAACAGGGCGGACATCCCCATATTATCACGATATTGCCGATCATTTTGCCGATCACTTGACCAATATTATCACATAAAAAAATACCGTTGAATTAGTTTTTTCACAAATTCTACATAATGATGTAAAAAATTTCGATTTTATTTACTTTATTTTATTTATTGTTAATAAATTAGTTCTTAAAATAATTCATAAAGATTTTGTCAAATATCAGACATATATTAATTTTACAATAATTGTAAGCATTTATTTAATGATAACTTTTGGGTTATCAAAAATTATCCAGGTTTATTTTAGCCATTGATTCTTGAATACCTAAATAATATACTGTAAAAGTTTCAAGTTTCGCCCGAAGATCTGTGGCTTCGCCCGAAGCTTCAAAGTCACGTTAGCAGATGATCGGCATATATATAGCATATATATTAATTATTGAAAATTTGACGTAAAATCTAACTTTGGAAACACACCTTATTTTGCCACAATACTTTTATATTAATTTATTGATAAATTAAACTATTAAATAAAATAATTTAACATAAATTGTCAGGACATTTATTGCTTGGAATAAAGCTTCAAATTTAACGTGATATCACTTATATCATGATCGGCAAGTGATCGACATTGTGATATAATGCATGTCCGCCCTGTTGTCTAGGGGCGGGTAGGCATACTTTCTTGCTTCATTCCTCCCTTGAGACACCACTATCCCATTTTATATAGAAAACCAACTCCTTTATCATTTATAACTCAAGAATACGATAAAGCCTTACTTTGATTTTTTAAACGTGTGTGCGCGTGTTTGTTAACTGTTTTTATTTCACATGATGAATTTTCAGCTGGGGCCCCCGGCCGAAATATTATTTTATTAATAAAGAACGAAGGATAAAAAATAAATACAATGATTCGAGACTCTGCTCGTGATACATGACGTTTACTATGCTAATATATATGATTATTTTTTCGAATCAGGTTCTTCATATTCTTCGGAATCTTTGTCCAAGCCTTGCTTCTTATTAAGTTCGATAGCAAGCGGCAGTTCACTCGCCTGGGAAATTTCGCCCGGACTATAAAGCAGAAAATGCCAATCTCTGGCGGTGATCACAATACCATGCAGGTAATCGAAATACCATTTAAAAAACATGTCAAAGATACTTTATACGAATTGTTTTGAAGAAAATTTTGGGATCTACACTATTTTCCAATTATTTTTATTACAAAAAATATTCTGTCATGAATTTAAAAAAAAAAATACAATGTAATTATTATGGTACTATATTTATTGCTTTTATGTATGAGAAAGAAAATTTTGTAGGACATCTACTAAATAGAACTTTAAAATTGCAACATTTTTCGAAGTTTTAACTTTGAAACATACCCAAAATTTGTGCTTCCCAAGGAAGGAATGGTCCGTCTAAAACCTACGCTTAAAAGCTATGTGATTGGATGATCTACAATCACACGTAATTTTACTGCGCCATTCGTCCGGATAATAAACTTTTTTGGATATTTTAGTTTAGATCTAATAAATATTGATACTTCCATCTTAAACGGGTTAGTAGGTAGAATAACATATAATTATTTTTTTATATGTTATTATAAATTTTATTAAAATAATAAAAGAAATGCGCGTTACTAACAAATATATATATATATATATAAACTTTTTAGTTTTTGATCATCACAACAAAACATTAATACATTTATTAAAAAAAAAATAAACTATTGTGAAAAGTATGTGCTATTCCCCTAAGGAAATCAATAGTAATTTTTTGTATTTATTAAATCTAACAAAGAAATACGTGTTACTAACAAAAAAAATTCCCTATTTCATATAAAGATATATGTAAAATATTTATAAAATTTTTACATTTAATTTCATATATATGTCGGTGAAACATTTTTGTCGGTGAAATGCATATGCGCTAATCTATACCCTAACCCTAAATTTTTGAGATAACCCCAAATTTTGTAAACCAATCATAATGATAGTCAAATCACCTGACATTATGGTAACACCAATGACACAAAATTTTTTATATATTGTTTCGATTTTTCTCTTATAGCAGTAAAGAAATATGATATTGAGACTCGTACTGAATTTTAATTACCGTACTTATCACATTTTTGTAGATCCGTTGTACAATTTTTTATATCATGTTAATTTTTTTTAACGCGTCAAAAAAACTGTTACTTTCTAAATGTCAAATTCTAATCAGCAAAGACCTTATGAAGAAGAAAATTACCCTATTTCACCTGAAATAATATACTATGGTGACCGAAAATTTGTTTATATTGTCATTCAAGAAGGTATCTACCCACCGGCTGTGAATTATACTGAAGCGCCTAATTATTTTCCTATACCTGATAATTATACTATTAAAACTACCTGGGGTCGGGCTAATAACAGCCGTACTATTCAATGTTCTATTTACTATGTAGAAGAAAAACCTCATTACTTAATTTGTTTTGGAGATAATTTACAATATCAAGTTTTTTCAGCTCAATCACCATTTGATGCTTCTGTTGAACTACACAAAGTAAGTTATTATATGTTTATTATTTAGAAAATTTTAAAAAAAATCATAAAAGAAGGTATTCTAATATATACATACTTTATTAGATTATAACACCGGATAGGAGAACTGCTGTTTCTGGAGTTCATCTTTTTGGACTTCAATTAAAATGCATTAATAGAAATCGCAAAGGTAGACCACGTGAATTGAAACTTCATAAAGAATCAAGCAAAACTACACAAATTAAACGTGCAAAAGGTCTTGCAAAAAAAGAACAGGTGCACTTTGAAAATACAATTAAAGATTTTTACAATCCCAAAGATCGTGTAGTTTTAAAGGCTATAGATTTTACTGTAGAAAATAAAGAATACCATGTAACATTTGGTGATGAGAATTATGTTAAAAAAAAACAAAAATTGCAATCAATTGCATATGTACAAGACATAGAAAATATACCTCGTGATGCATATCGTCATCTTGCAGCTGTAGAATCAATATTACCACGAGAATATGCTATTTCTTAAACCCGTCAAGAGATTAATGCATATATGGAAGAATTAATACCCATTAATTTCATTGATTTAAATTCTACCATTATGCAAGAAGGATTTTTGGAAGAACCTGATATAACTGATCCATTAATTATTGAACAAGTTATTAATGCAACTGGAAAAGGTGCTTACCGAAGTGTTAAAAAAATTCTTGAGTATATAATACCATCATATGTTGAAAAGGGAATATTAGATCCTGCAATACCAACTATTCATCTTCGAATATCTGGTGATGGGCGGAACGTAGGACGAAAGGTGAAGCATGTGATGATTACCATAGCACTATTGGATGATTCAATAAACATTTGTAAGCCCAATTACCATTATACAACTATCTTATTTCCGGGAAGTGAAAATTATCCAACTCTAAAAGTTGCAGCAAATGCTCTTACTCAGGAATTGCAAGAACTGAGTAATGTAGGAATAGTTATCAATAATACTCTTTGGAATTTTGAGTTTTTTTTTAGCTCAGATTGGAAATTTCTCGCTACCTGTTTAGGTTTTAATGCTGCAAATTCCAATAATTTTTGCCCATGGTGTGAAATAACAAAAAATCAACGTGGAAATGGGCAAAATGACTGGACAATTAGTAAATCAATGAGTAGTTTAAATGAAAATTCAACAGCATACCCTGGTCATAAATTACCTCCACTTTTCAATATGATTTCACTTAAAAATCATGTTCCAGATAAACTTCATATAATGTTACGTATTACTGACCGTTTATGGGAGTTAGTTTTACAAGAAATCAAAAATGAGGGATTATTTAATGACATAACTCGGAATATTATAATTAAGGAGATGGAAAATTTAAAAATCAGGTTTGAGTTTTGGAATATTCATGGTACTAATAATTGGAATTACACTTCCTTAATGGGTGATGATAAGCTTTGTGTTCTTCGAAACTTTAATTTGACAAAACTTTTTGATCCAGAACGAGCCGCATTAATTAAAAGTTTGTGGGATGGATTTGCTGAATTATATGATCTTTTAGGAGAAAAAACAACAGATCCACAATATTTTCGTTTAAAAGCAAAAGTATGGTGTGAATTATTTTTGAAAAAAACGGTAATAGATTCCAAAACTAATACTATTTTAGAACAAGGACTTTATCGATCATCAGATATAACCCCTTATATACATGTTTTAGTATCACATGTTTGGGAATTTATGCTTATCCATAAAAGGTGGGGATTAAACGCATTTTCGTGTAGTGCTGTTGAAAAAAAGAATCACGATCATGTCTGTTATTTTTTTAAGAAAACTCTCAAGAATGGCGGAAAATTTCAAAATAAAACATCAGCAATTTGTGAAATTTTGGAACATGAAAACCGACTTTTATTTTATACTCAAAATAACATCTCTCTTTCCTATCCAAAACCTCAATATATTCACATTTTATAATTTCTTTTAATACATTTTATATACATTGAAAAAATTGTCTTTAATTAAAAGAAAAAATTCTAAACATATGTATATAATTTTTTTTTCTATTACAATAAAATTTTAGATTTGTCTCACCCAAAAATGTATGTATATAAATCCTGCTTCACAATAATTCTCTTTTGCATCTTTTTCACCTTTAATTTTCCATTCAATAATAACTTCTCCAGGATTATATCTAGATTTGCGTCTATGAGTGGCTATACTTTCAGTAGCACAACGAGTTGCAATAGCCAGTGGATTATTTTTCAAATGCTCAGGTGGATCATTAAATAAAACAACATAAGTTTGTTGTTCTTCATCATAAAATTTTCGACCCCACAATGGATTATTCAAGATTTCACTTAATATTTGATATCCAGCAGATCCTCGGAAAATACACTTGTAGACATTTCTATTGCTATGATGATGGATATACCCTTTGAAAATATCAAAAAACTGATGTTCAGTACATGCAAGCGACACTAATTGACGACCTCCCTTTTTAAATCCATGTGGAAGTTTGCGGTGAATTAAATAAACCAGAATACTTTTGAATTTTTCATTATTTGTTTCTGGTAATTTATCCAAATCACTATGTGAAATATTATATCTTTTCACAATACTCAAATGCCGTGAAAGTCCACCTTGTTTCTTATATCTTTTTTGACAAGTAGGACAGATAAATTCTGATGCAGAAGTAGTAAAAGACGTTGTAAGTGTTGACATATTAGTAATTGAATCTGAAAAAAATATAAAATATTTTAATAAAAATAAAAAATAGTTTTGCAAAAACTAATTTTATTTACAACTAATAACTGGTAACATTCGAAATTGCGAGATGCCAATTGCCTTCTACTAGTCTTCCACTACTCAAACTCATCGGTTTTAGACTGCGCTCATCGGTTAGACGCGTTTTTTAATATGTTATTTTTTTTTTAAGGGTGCGTTCGCTAAATTTGATCATGAGAATTTTTTTTTTTACTAATTGTAGCTGTGTAACGTTGATCAAAATTACTATATAAAATTAGGCCCAATTTTGATAGTTAGCCGATATGGATTGTCAGTGAAGGTGAGTTAAACGCGACCCGTGCCCGGGTGCCGTGCCACAAGTTGACGATGTGCCTCAAATCAACGATCGGCTCCCACCTTTATAATGCCTTAAGAATTTTCTAGAATTACTTTTCACATAGTAATCATCAATGATTATCGTCAATTTGGAGCATATTGAGATTTCGGGCAAAACATTAACATGCAATACTTAAAAAAAGCTCAATGTAATGTGAACAATTGATACGACAGAGTATACCCAACCTGCCAGAAGCATTTGGACGGCACTTTTTCAAATAATGGTGGTATTTTATAATTCTGTGATTGACAAATAACAAATCCCTAAATTAAAAAATTTTCATCTATTGAAGTTAGAAACATGAAAATATCGTCATTCGATGTCACATCATAAGTTCATTCAACGTCTTTGTTAATTCTGCGTCCAATTAGTAAAACATCATTAAAATGTATTGAATTTCAAAAATCAATTTTTAACATGCAAAGCGTAAAAGCGTTACATCGTAGAAAGACGGTCCAAAGCTCATTAATAGATTTGTCATAATGAATGCAAAATACATTATATTGAAGTGTATACTAATATATATTTTTATTATTTGATTTTCTTTTTCTTAATATGAGTTTTTCTAACATTGCGCAAAATTTTCAAAATGTTACACAGATAAATCCATCCAATAAAGTCAAGCAAAGTATGGTCACGTGGTTTTCAGGTAGCACACCATACGGTTTAATTTAAGTATCGCTAATAGTATATTTAATTATGTACAAAGGCTAAATGTAATTAATCATTTCGATCATGCTTCTTGAACAAAAAAAACTAAACAATAGTAAAAATGTATGTAGTGTATGCGTTTTTGGTTAAAAACAAGTATACATATATGAATTTGTGGAATTTGTGGCTTACATATAGTATGGAAATTTGATCGTACACTACATATACATAACCCCGATGGTACGTGATTTGCCTAATGTGTAGTTTAAAATGAAAGTCTAAAAATGGTGTCAAAATAATATCATTTTTGCCACTTTTTATTGTATTTTCTATTTTTTTTTCTATTGTTAATAACCTTTTTTTTTTTTTTAAGAAAAGAATTTAAAGTATTTTTTTTTTAATTATTTTTAAAATGAAAAATTTGCGGGAATTTTCTTAAAAAAATTAAATTGAAGTAATCATTGTTTAAAAGAATAAAAATTCACGGAAATTTTTCTTAAAAAAATAAAATTTTTAATTATTTATTTTTTAACAATTATAAAAAAAAATTCGCGAGGGTTTTTCTTAATTACTGTATTTTTTTTTAAAACAATCATTATTTAAAAAGAAAAGTTCACAAAATTTTTTAAAAAATAAAAAATTCTTAAATAATTATTGATTAAAAAAAATTTTGCAAAAAAATTTTTCTGCTATATTATCTACATTCTATCGGTACAAGTCCTTGTATATAAACGTTCGCTTGTATCTTCTTTCTTAATATAATTCAAAATTGATTCCAATATAAGAGTTCTTATTCGATGAAAATAGTGTTTCTTAGGAGTCTGACGACCTAAAAAAAAAAATAAAGAAATGAAACGTTAGTACGTTTTTTTAACGCAATTAAACAACACTTTCCTCTCTAATATACCGTTCAGGTTCCGTCCAAGTTTCCGGAAGTCTGGAGACCACAAAAAGAAAAATAAATCCGACGCTCCTAATAAAATTTTATTATTTATAATAAAATAAAATTGTTTATAGAAAAATGAATATTTTTTTTTTGGGTATTGCTAAATATCACCAGTGGTGATCGTCACCACATGTAAAATATTTTTTGAATTTTCAAAAATTTTTGACTGAGATATTATTCTAATTATAATATAAATATCATTAATTTATGGGTAGAACAAGTTTGCCTTAGATTATAAAGGCTGTTGTTTAGATAGTTTTTGAGAAAAATAGGAAAGTTTGATTTTATAAGCAAAATACAATTTTTTGTTTTAAAAAAGATTTTTTTTAGTCAAATTTTCAAAATTTTAGTGTTATTAGTATCTACTCAGGTTTGTTTTACACATTTATTATTTAAATTGAAATTTTTGAAAAAAAAATTTACGATGTGTTTTTTAACTCTGGCCAAAATTATAATTTTCGGCCAGAATTAAGTGGTGTGATGACGATCACCACCGGTGATATTTAGCAATACCCTTTTTTTTTTAAAATGAAAAATAATAATAATAAAATAATAAAATAAGTTATATAACGGATTACAAAACCATAAAACCATAAAAAAAAAATTTTTTTTTAAAAAATAAGAACTTTGAACGTTAAGAAAAAAAAATTTAAAAAGGTATATACCGTTTAAAAAAAAAAACCGTTAACAGTTAAAAAGAAAATTTTCTTAAAAAAACTGACGTAAAAAAAAATTTTAGTAGTGTACGCAAATCAAAATCCACCCACGAAAATACCACAAATCCGCTATGAATTCACTACAAAAATACCATTTTTCAACCACAGATTCATTACCAAAATACCACAAATCCACCACAAATCCGTCATATACCTACTACAAAAGTACCATGAAAATACTACGCCACAAATCAACCTAATCGATCACGAAAATACAACAAATCTACCACGAATCTACCACAAATCTATCACAGAGAAAAATTGCCAACAATTACTTCTTTATTATTAAATAATTGAATTCTTTAACAATAATTTATTGTATTTTTATTTAATTTTTGATAAAAAGTAATAATAAATAACAATACTTTATTTTTCCAACAATATTTATTAAAAATGATTTTTTTTTTTTGCATAATAAAACAGGGTAAATTTTTGGTACGAAATCTAAACTAAATCTAAACAATAATATGGATTAAAAGATGAATTGCAAAAAAATTAACGACGAATTTTTTTAATTAGCAACATCCTATTTGCAATTTGGGTATCTATCCAAAAACCAATAATTAAAGTCAATTTTCATTTGATAAATTCAAAAATTCAAAGTATTTAGAATCGTTTAAATGAAATAATATATTTTAAAGCTTATAAATGAATAATATATTTTAAACCTTATTTATTCAAGATTTTTTGCATTTTAAAAAAAATTGTGAATTAACTAAAATATTATCTTACGACTCAATATCACTCAAAAATTTTCTTTTAATTTACCAAATTCATTTTTTTTTTCCAAAGATGATAGTGATCTGCTGCGTAACAATCACCTGCAGCGGGGACCCGCCGAAAATCTGCAGGTTCCCACCTGAAACTACTGAAACTAACGCACTTTGACGTAAAAAATGCTTGTAACGATTCAGGGGGTCGGGTTCCAGATTAACTTTAATAAATGTACTACATTTACTATATAACAAGAAAATTATTTTATTATTCGTCTTTTAAAGTTGGGATAATTTGATCTGAAATATTCCATAAACTCTTTTTTGGTAATTAAAAAGATAGACATCATTATAATATTGAAATGCATTATAATATTGAAATGAAATGTGTGATAAAATATAAAAATAATATTTTAATAGAAAAATATAAAGTTAGAAAGAAATAATTTAGAATACAAATAATTTTAGGTTATAAAAGAAATATTTTTTTTCAATAAAAGACTTTTTTAGGTAAAATGTATTTGATTAAAGTTTAATTATTGAATTTAATCTGTTCGATCATTATTGGTTCTCCTCTAATAAAAAAAATATTTATTCCATATTTTTATTCCATATTTCCGCAAATGTATCAATATTCACGGAATAACGGAATTTTATAACCTTGAAACATGGAAATTATCCAAGTTACTTAGATTTTTACTATAAATGTATTAACACTCAGAGTTTTTTACGGAAATTGCGGATAAAATTTTTTACAGGGTCGAACCAATGCTCGAGCACTGTCTGTTTAAGCTCCATCAAAATTGAGTGGATTAATAATTTATAATTCGGGTAAATGACATATGTTCACATGATTTTTAGCCAATAAAATATAGCTCACGTGATTAGTCAAAGGTTGATCATCGATCAAAGCAATTTTGAAGTCAACTTTTTGATTTTAAACTTTATCTTTTAATATCAAGGATTTTAATCTCGTAATGATTATGTTTCAAATATAATATCACAAAATACTTATTATTCCAATTATTCCAATAGATTCAGATAAATAATTCTGCAATAAAATTCGAGCGAAGAATATCTTCAACGGACATGAAATAATAAGCTCGTTAATTATGTGATACACAAAATATACAAACATGATGCAAAACATTATTTGTATTTTGATTTCATAATGTATTATTATATGAATTTTTTTAAAAAAAATATTAAGTTAACCTGTAATCGAGCGTGGGACCATTTTTTTCTTTATTGGATAATTTAAACTAATAAAAAAAATACATGAAGTTGCGACAATGGTAAACAAACGAAAAGGAATCATTTGAAAAAAAAATTTATTATATGGGATCAGACGACAATTTTTTAATGCAAATATGAGACGAGACTGGTCTGATTGTTAATTTTAATGGTATCACTTATTAATAATTAATACTTCATAACTTAAAAATTGATTTTTGTGTAATTTTAAAGAAAAATAAGAATTAGAATATTTTATATTTTATTTTATTTTATATCTTGAAAAATAAGAATTATTATATCACCATTATAAATACTTTCGATTGTTAACATATACAGTACATACATTAATGAGAGATGATGAAATATTATTTCAGATTTAAAAACAACAATATAATTTGTGTTAATTTTACGTAGTTATTATTAGCCAACCATTTTTAAATTCATAAAATTTAGTGTAATAAATAATAAATAATTTAAATAATTAAATAATTCTAATAATTTTGGATATTTTGAAGGTAGAAAGAATTTTTCAAATAAAGAAATTTAGTCTTTCTTTTTTAGAATTTCTTTTTTATATAAATATATACATTAAAGTTAACTTTTCGGTAATCAATGTCGTACCAATCAAAGTCAAAGGAAATTATATATTTTCAAAAGGGAAATTTGTGATCAAATTAATTTAATTGGTAACACCACGCACTTAATTTCAATTTCTATATGAGGAAACTATCATCCATTGAAGATATGAACTACAAATGTACAATGAACCAATTTTTTTCCGTTATTGAATAAGTGTACGACAAAATTTGTAACACGTAATCATCTAAAAAGGAAATCGTGTGACAACAAGTTGAAGATCTTTCAATAATGCACGACAGAGAATTACAAATTTAGTAATAAAAAAGAAATTATGAAGGGGTTCCATGTTAATCATATTAATATCAGGACTTCAAAAAAATTTTATTCGTTATAGAATCTTATCATTTAATTGTGTAACAAATTGAGGTATTTTATTCCAGTATACTTTTTTCTTGGCTATATTGTGTAATAATTAGGTATATCAATATCATCGAATAGTTAAATTAATTTATGTTTATTTTGGCGCTTAAATTAATGTTTTTTCTTACACAACATAATATTATTTATTATAGTTCACATAATATTTTATTTTAATATTCTTTACGTAAATAAAGAAAATTACTATATTCAGACTTGAAAAAGGTTCAATGTAAAAAATTTATATTGTATTAAAACAAAAAAAATATAAAAATGTTAGTTTCCTGACGGACTTTTTACTTCTCTGTTCTCAACATTCACCGTAAAAAAAAACAATAATTTTTCAATTGCCTTTAATCAAAAAAGGGCAATTCCCTCATTCTTTTTATTATAACTTCATTATTTTCCCCCCTATACTACATATACCACCGTATCCTTTTTTTTCGCGGCCAAATAACAATGGCACTCCTTAACAAATCGTTCATTATTATTACCATTTTGGTCGCCTGTATGTTGGCGGATGTATTTGCTGTAAAAGTAGATACTAACAATAAAGATGTCTGCAAGAAATCCGACTTAGATATAGCAAAAGGGGATCAAAATAAAGATGGTTCATGCTCGCAGACATTTATGGGAGAAATTCCAGATATTGATACCATGATCTCAACTTTAATCCGTTTCCCTGAAAATAATGAAGTTATCCGTGAAAACGAGCCATTCACAATTAAAGCCGCAATAATCAATTTAGATACTGGATTTTTCAGTGACCCCGCAACAACTTATTATAAATTTCCACAAACCCTTGATAATAGTGGAAGAGTTCAAGGACATTCTCACGTAACAGTTCAAAAACTCAACGGAAGAGGTGTTCCCGATCCAAAAGTTTTTGCTTTCTTCAAAGGTTTGAATGAAAAAGCAAAGAATGGTATTTTATCAGCAGACGTAGAAAAAGGTTTACCAGCTGGAGATTACCGTCTTTGCACCATAACTTCTGCATTCAGTCATCAACCTGTTCTTATGCCTGTTGCTCAAAGAGGTAATTATTTTAAACAAATATGAATTTTATTTACTGTATAAATTTGATAGAAATTATGAAAACTAATATATTTGATTTTTTTTTTTTTAATCATAGGCGCACAAGACGATTGTGTAAGATTTAAAGTTATTAAAAAGAAGAAAAACAGAAAAATGTAAAAAAACTTATTAATTAACTGAAAATTACATCCCAAAGGAAAAATTTCGTCACTTTTTAATAATTCACGTGAATTGATTTATGTGAATGTATATTATTTTAAAGTCTCATAATTTTCACTTTTAGATAGAGTACATACTTTATAGACTTACATAGTGAATTTTTTTTTTTTTAATATAATAACTTTGAAATCTTAATTTTATCACCTAATAAATCAATGTTTGCATGTGCTTACTGCATGATTTTAATTACGCCAGTCAAATGGGGTTATATGTCGTGTTTAATAAACCGGCATAACGCCGGATCAGCAACATGCAAGTTTTTTCAAATTATGCACGCCGAGATATAAACAAAAGATGGTTTTTTTATTGTAAACAATGATTTATAAATCCAATGGAAAATTCGATTCAATATTAAATGTATACGTTTTATATCCCTCATCCAATGATTGAATGATTGAGTTATAGTTCGGTTATTAAAAATACTGCGGTGACCAATAGGAATTAATGCTATTAATTTTGATTTCAATATTGGATTTTCTAATAAAAATATCGGTTATTAAAATCCCCGTATAATTCCTAATCGATTGAACAATAAGGACAATAAGTCTAATTATTATTTAATAAAAAACTGAAAGCTTCATTTGTTCATATAAAAGTAATACAAAGATATAAAGATATTTATTAAATGTATAACAAAATAATACATTTTCATGAACGAAAATTCGTTATAATTACGAAAACAAATTTTTAACGGAAATAATACGAATAATACGAATAAATACGAATAATACGATAAATATTATTTTTTTTAAAAAAAAAAATTCTTCAAGAAATTTTAATATGACCATAAAAAATGAGCACATGAATTTCATGAATTTTTTTAACGTAAACAACTTTATTAAACAGTAATTATATAATCACTATTTACAAAGTATTTTTGTTTTTTTTTTTTAACAAATTTTACGGAAATTTTACATAATGGTTAACAATGATCAACAAAAGTAGTGTTACCATATGACATTAAGATTATTTATATCCAAAAAAATCGTTCGTCTTTCATAAATTTTTATTTGTTTATTGTGTATTTATTTGTGGTTCACATTTTTGTAAAATCCTATTTTTAGAAAAAAAAATATTATATATTATATATTGATTTTTCTTAAAATTTACGCTTTTTAGAATTTTTTTTTTTAATATTCTGAAAGGAAACAAAACGTAATAAAATAAATATGGGGGAATACATTGCAACCCCTTTATTATATGAATCATAAATCGTTAAATTATTTCTTTTTAAGGTTAATAATATATTTATTATTAAATAGAATTTTTTTTAGTACTTTGCATTATTTAGTATTATTTATTATGTTGTAAATCTTGGCAATATTTATTTATCGTAGTTCTTATAAAAACTTTTTGTACATTGCATTATTTAGTATTGTCTATTTATTAAATTGTAAAAACACTCAGGATCTTGGCAATTCTTATAAAAACTTTTCAGTACATTGCATGATTTATTATTTTCTATTATGTTGTAAAAACATTCAGGGTCTTGGCAATATTTATTTGCCATAGTTTTTATAAAAACTAAATTGCAATTGGTAATATATGAAGGACAAAATATCTTATTGTTAAAGAAAATTTAATACATTAAGATGTCGGTTGATGGTGATCTTATTGGCCGAAATAATATCTATGAGTTAAGTTATCATAGAAATATTTTAAGAAAAGTCATTAAAGTTCAAACTGCGTAGTTTAGTGTAACATCACATGATGAACCAGATTTTTTACTGCGTCAAAGTGGAATTTTGTGTGTGATAAAAGTGGTTCATGTATTATGTGCAAAATTTTATGCAATTTTGATCATTTTTTCATTCAAATTAATTTTACAGATGACCTTCTAAAAATAATTACATATCACATGCATATTCAGGGTCGATGATATACTATTAAAATAAATTATGTGAATTTTAGCAAATTTGATAAATTTTATGCAATTTTGTGGAGATCAAATTAATCATTTTTCGTTCAAATTAATTTACAGGCGATCTTTTAAAAATAATTATATTCAGGGTCAATGATATACTGTACATAATTAAAATAAATTATGTGAATTTTAATAAATTTGATAAATTTCATGCAATTTTTGTGGAGATAATCATTTTTCGTTCAAATTGTTGGTAAATCTTATAAAGATCAAGCAATATGGCTACATAATATACATGTCCAAAGGTGATGAACTTTGGTTTTTATGAATATCATGCCGAAATGATCCAGAATTTCTCTAGGGGCCAAAGCGGCTAGGGTCACTATCCCTTAGTTGTATTAAGTTACAGACGATCTTTTAAAAATAATTACATATCACGTCTTTAATCATATTCAGGGTCGATGATATACTGTACAGTACATACATAATTAATAAATTATTTGAATTTTAGCAAATTTGATTAATTCTATGCAATTTGTGGTGATCAAATTAATCTTAATCATGTTTTAATATGTACAGTATATCATCAGGTCTGACTCATTTTACCGACAATCATTTTACTAACAATTATCTGATGGATGTTTCACCGACATGATCATTTTACCGACAGCCATTTCACTGACAGTTTTGAAACCCTAATCCACTTACCCTAACCTTATCCTAACCCTAATCCTAACCCTAATTTCTTAATCCTAATTTCTTAATCCTAACGATTGTCGGCGAAACATTTGTCTACGAAATGACCCTGTCGGTCAAACGTCTGTTGGTGAGATAATCGTCGGTGAAATGATCGTCGGTGAAATGAATGTGACCCATATCATCGACCCTGAATATGAGTGACTAAAAATGTGACATGTAATTATTTTTTGGAAGGTAACATACATACAACACATATAACACAAGTATTGGTAATTATTATATAGTGTCATAATTACTACCAGTATTGTATTGTGTTGTAATTATTAACAATTATACAAACATGTATTATGGTATATCAATCATTTCCTTTTTTGGTGGTAAAAACTTATTTTTTGTAATTTTTTTATTTTCCAAAAAAGGATTTTTTTTTTTTTGAAAAATCATTATGTAATAAAGTGTTGTAATATTACGACTTCAAAAGTAGTAATAGGCAATCATTTGTTATCATGTGGTAGTTGTGGTACGTAAATCAAGTTTTGTACGACATGACAAATATCAGGACATGATTTTCTTTCCCAAATATTTTTTTTTTTTGAAAATGTATAAACTAGCTATAGACGTTCTAAGAAACTTTTTATTCATGTCTTTCAATTTAACAAGACTTGGTGTAAAATAATTGTTCCAATTTTTATATAAAAAGGAACAAAAAGTTGGAATTATTGTTATCAAATATAATTATTTCACATTTATTAATAAAATGAAAAAAAAAATAATTTAAAAAAGTAAAGAAATCGATTTTTTTTAAAAGAAAAATGAACCTTTATATAATTATGTAAACATATAAAAATTTAGAAAAAAATTCAAAGGATTGCTGTGATATATATTATTTATAAAAAAAATCAAAAAATTCAATTACTCAAGATATAATATTTAAATTTTTTTTTATTAATGAAAATACTTTAGAAAATGATTGTGCTGATTTAACAAAGTTTTATTAAAAATAATGGTGAACTAATTGAAATAATTATTGATGAAAAAATTTTATAATGAGATTGAGAATAGAAGAATTAATTATATTAATTATTCAAGCTATTTGTGACCCATTGTTATAATTATATCTTTTCAAGAATAATAATGAGTTGATGGTTTCTTGATCATCAAAGGATGCTAGTTTTCGCCTGATATATTTTCTAATGTAACATACCGTATATATGAAAAATTGCATAATTACTCCTAATTCGTCGTGGAGCACTTCGTCCATAAGGCGTTGGAAAGTTGCGGGCGCGTTACATAGCCTGAAGGGCATAACGGTAAATTGAAAGGTTCTTAAATTATTATTTAGAAGTAGTAATATTTTTAATATTTTGGAATTAGTAATGTGATTAAATAATTGTAAATAATTAAATGAATAATATATTTATAATGATAAGTAATTGGAATAATTTATTTGGAACGTTAACCAAATCATCACCAACTCATTTATCATTATTGTGCAACTCCCGAATTAGGGTCTTTAAAATTATTTTGATAATTGGAAAGGTAGACATCATATGATATTACGGTTCAAATCAAAGTAAAATACAAGACCCACGGTAATATTATTACAAATAAAGTTGTAACTCGTGTTGCAACTAATGAATCATATAGTTTATAATTTTATGGTCGTTAGTATAAATCAATAGATTTGTAATTTACAATTACTGTACTCGAAGATTTTTTGATTATTTACCAGGATTCAAGTCAGGACTAAATATTGCCGTAGTTTTATTTGGGCGATTATTTATTGTTTTTCCATTTTACCAAGCGTAATACTTTTTTTTGGTAAATGAACCTATATATATCGCAACGTTTTCTACTTTTTCAGCCGGCGTTCCTAATCATGCGATCCAGACTCGAATCAACACAAATTTAATTATGGCAATAGAATTACAATTAAAATTTAGATTTTAACATTTAAATACAATAATAATAAAATAACCTGCGAGACCCTAGTGGTACTATAACAATACTGTAGTGAATTACGAAAATAAAATTGACGATAAATAAATATTTATTAAAAGAAAATTTTATTTACATTTTTAATGAGGAATACAATACATATACGAATTCTTATACAGAGATAATATATAGAATATTAATATATAATATATAATAAAAATCGAAAATAGCGAGAATATTATACAAATTTTAATATACTGATCATTTAATATATTGAGAAATTTTAAATATCAAATCCAAGTTCTATAGAACATAACCTGTATAATAAAAATAATAATTAGTTTATATATTTATTATTTTCGATTGTAGATATTATTTACTAACCATCATTATTAGATTTTCTAAAATTAATAATATCAGATTCATGTGATTTGGGGTGATTTGGTTGAATAATCTAGAAGACAAATTTACATCACGAAAGAGGATTTTAAATCAATAACAGCAATACAGCTAATAAAATATTCTTACCTAGTAAACTCATAATAGATTCTGCAGATTTTATCATTTCGCTTAAAAGACTATTTTTGTGTAAATTATTTGTTGTTATAGGTCCAATATCTGATGATCTCATAATTTTAGTTTTACTACATGGCTCTTTAACCGAAATATTCTCAATATTTTTTTGTAATTCAACAGCAGTTGGTCTTTCACTTGGATCAAAATGCCAACATTTTTGCATTAAATCAATATAACCTTTAGGTGCATTTGTATCAATTGGAGGACGAAGTTCATGACATACTATTTCAATAATAAGTTCTGTATCATGATTTCTATCCCAAAAAGGTCTTCTACCTGTCATTAATTCCCACATAATCATACCAATACTATATATATCTGAAGCTTTAGTATATTTTTTTATTCTTAATACCTCAGGAGCAACATATGGCAAGTTACCATATATCTCATCATCATCTTCTTCAACTAACGATGATTTACTTAGTCCCAAATCACCTGTTATTGATTGTAACCAATCATCATCTCTTATATCTATAAAAATGTTACCACTATGATAATCTTTGTGAAGTATTTCTGCATCATGCATAGCTTTAAGTCCAATTATAATATCACTTAAGATATTTAATTTTATTCCCCAGTCCATGTTGAAAAAATTATTGGTTATATAATGTGACAAATTTCCGGATTCGTAGTATTTTGTGATTATCAAAAAATTCTCGGTCTCAGGACATTGGGTAATTCCATAATATGTGTTGATTTTGTTATAATCATTAGAATTCAAATAGCTTGGATATTCACAACTCAAAACAAAATCGTTAAATATCTTGAGCTAAAAAGAAAATAAAAATCATTAATTTGCCTATTATTTATTTATTTAAAATTCAGTTATAATAAGTTATTTTACCTCATTCAAATGTTTAGAAATTACATTTTTAGAGTTAGCAAGTTCCTTGAGAGCAACTGTCATCTCGCTCTTACATTGTTTTGAATCATACCTTGGACCATTAATCCAAATTGCTTTATAAATTTTACTGAATCCTCCTTCAGCAATAAAATTCACATCTCTGAATTCGCTATAGGGAACATATTCCATTCTCCCTTCTTTTCTAGTTAAAGTATGTTTTATAAAATCATCAATAACTTTATTTCCGCTTTGAATAATTGGTTTTGATTGGTTCATAATTCTTTTTTTCTTTTTTTTTTTTCGTTAAAAAGAATTAATTTTATCCCTCCCAAAAATTATCCTTATATATACAAAATATATTGAATAAAAACACGTAGTTAGGAAATAAAACAATGATTTCTTTAAACGTTAATTTAACTGCGGTAGATCGGTAACTAGATTTGGAACTAAAAAAAAGAAAATTACTACAGTAGATCACTAACAAAATTAAAATTATATTTTATTTTTTTGGCTAAATTTTTTTTTTTACGTTACAATGCTTTTTTCTTTGTTGCATAATTTGCGATATTTGTAAAAAAATTCAATGTTGTAATTCATTTAATTTAAACCGAGTCCTTATAATGGTATTTTAATAATTGTTTATTGAAAAAGAAAATTCTCAAGTCCGTGTAACATCGTCACATCGTGTTTAGAATTCCGGAAAATATAAACATATTCCCAATAATAGTTTTAAAGTTTGATTCTGGACACCTTTTTAAAATCATTGAAAGAGAATGGTTGGCGTTTATTACAGGAATTTCAACTTTGAATTTTTAACAATTAAGGAAATTTTAAGTTCATATAATTAAAGTTTGTGAAACATGATAAATAAACATTACGATAATTTTTCTTATTTTTAGAAATTGGGTGACGTGTGTTTCAGTAATTTAACGTGACGCGAACAACCAGTAAAATTGAAATATAAAAATTTTTTTTTTTGAAAAAAAAAAACCAGCTGAAAGATAAACCCATGTGATTTGCCTATACAAAAAAAAAGAAGCTATTTTGAAGATTGACACTTGTAATACCGTTTACTTTAATAATTAATACGATAAATAAAAACGCCCGTTACATAGACAATATTTTAAAAGGTCAATTCCCCATAAAATATAACAAAATAATATTAACTAATACCCTATAAAAAAAAATTTCTTTAAAATGTACTTAAAATATACTTAATATACTTAAAATTGCCATTTTAAGTATATTTAAAGTGTAAAATTTTGCACTTAAATTATACTTAAATTATATTTAAATTGCAATTAAGTAATATACTTTTAATTGCAATTTTAAATATATTTTAAGTATATTTAAAAATTTTAAGTACATTTTAGATATATTTTAAAATATATAAGTACATTTTAAGTATATTTTAAAATATATAAGTACATTTTAAGTATATTTTAAAGGAATTTTTTTTCATTGGGATATAAATTAAATAAAATTAAAATTATTACCTGTTACAATCGCAATTATCCTTAAGTCTTATTAATTCTTATTAAAATTCCTTTAATTAATTCCTTTTTTGATTTTTTCATACAATTATGTAATCTGCAGATCATAACTTTTTAAAAAAATCTTTTTTATAATAAGTGATTAAATTAGCATACGTTTAATGTTATATTCGATAAGCCAATTTATATAATATAAATTTATATAAATTTAATTCAGAAAATAAGAATTCGAATATATCTAAATAATTATATGAATAGATTATTTGTTATGTAATGAAATAATGTAATTTTAATTATTATTATTATGCAGTTACCATTCGGTACAAGCGTTAGATTTGATTGATGATGTAATTTTTTAACTAAAATCAATCAAAAATTGTAACATACCACTAGAAGATCACATTATAACCTTTTTCCGATCGATTCGATCGATTAGAGCATTTTTTCTGATGATATCATTTCTATTATAAAGGTCCCATAATTCTTAGCGATCCCTTTCAAAGGCTATTATGCACATCTTCAAAAATTATTAATTAGTCGATCAAATAATTATATGTGAACTTAAAACAGAAAATTTTTGACAATTTTTTCCTTTTTTCTTTGAAAAAACCATAATTTTTTTAGGAATTCTATTTTTACCTCTGGTTCGTGTACTAGATTAATACAATATTTTGTAATTTTGATATTCTAACAAACAAGCCACTGCTACCGGAGTGTTACCAGCAAATAAAAAAGAAAAATATTTTTTTCTGGAAAATCCGGTCATAGAAAATCATTACGTAAGAAAGCGAGTTGCACTACCGGCTTAAATTCCTTAATAAGATAATTGATATTTCTTGATTCAGTATTAGTGTCGTTTCACCCGTGTGTGTTTTTCGTCATTTTTTTGATTGACAAATATTTTCGGGCATGTGAATGAACTATTTTTACCATCATTTCAAGTAATCGACCGGTAATAAAATTTTTTCATTCGCCTCATTTTTTTTTTCGCAAAAAAAAAAATATTTGTTCACGTTTTATTAGTAAGCTATGAGAATTAAATTAAGGGGGGGGGATGTATAAATAGTATTATATAATATTAAAAATAGTTTCGAATTGGTGGTAACCTTTATTGGAAATTTTGACCCTTGAAATAGTAATAAAATGCCTTTCATGATTTCCGCTTAATCAAATATAAATATCTGTTGGAGTCTTTAGACACCCTCAAAGAAATTCAGAAACTTTTAAAAACTTTTTAAAAAATAAATTTTTTTTTAATCCTTGATTTTATTAACGTAATCCTCAAATTTTAAAAAATGGGCGAATCATCAATACAAGTTAAAACTTCATTCCCACCAAATGATTTTAATTCTGAATCACCAAAACAAAATCAAACTCTTCAATCTCCGTTATCTTATTCACCTCGAGAAGATAATTGTTTATCACCTACTTCTAATAAAAGATTATCTTACTCACCTCAAGAAGATAATTGTTTATCACCTACTTCTATTAAAAGATTATCTTACTCACCTCGAGAAGATAATGGTTCATCACCTACTTCTAATAAAAGACCAACTATCTCAACAATTTTTTCATTTTATCGGTCTTCTCCAAGAGTCAAACCTCATCGTTCTGAAACTTATCAAGGGAAAGATGAATATACTAACGGATGTTTTGGTTACTTGCGAACATCAGGATCAAAATTAAAATACAAAGTAACTAATGTTTGGAAATTTGTTAAAATTAATTGCAAGAAGAGATTTTCTAAAAATAAAAATTATTTGTGAAGTGTGAACATTAGTGGACTTAATTATAAAAAAAAATTTTTTGAACCATTTCATTTGGACAATTTTCATACTTTTTTTTTTTCTTTTTACATTACTGCAATTTTGATCATTTGTATATTTTGAATCATCTCTCATTTGAACATTTTATCTTCTTTTCACTTTTTAACACTATATGAAAAAATTATAAGATTTAAGTTGATATTTAATAATTTATATGTATAAGTAGTTACGTCATTTTTTATCAACGTCCGGTCAGTAGCGTCACATTGTCGTATGACACCATAAATGACATTTTTTTAGACTTTTAGACTTTACATAAACTTTTGGCGTAATTACTTTTAAATTTTTAAGCTTTATTTAATAAACCTACTTTTAAATTTAATATATTAAAAATAAATCATATAAACTTTTATTTTTTATTTTTATTTTTATTTGAAAACTGCTTTTAACTGTTAAGTTTCGAAATTTAACATGTCGCCATATACTACTACTAAAATTTTAGAAGATTTAGACAAATCCAATCTTTCAGAAAATGGATTGCGTGAAGAACTAAATATACCTAATACTAATAAAGAAGTTAATAATAATATAGAATTTAATCCTATTAAGGCCATTCCAAACTAATAATTAGTTTAACGTCCTTTCTGGTTGAAAAATTTGAGGGAGAGAGGGAGGGAATAATTTAAACAAACATGATATTTAAACAAATTAAAATTTTTGGAAGTTTTTGGTAAAATCGGAAATATTCGGTACACCCAATTTCAGAAAAGAGAGGGGGTGCTTTAAACATATGTGAACATATGTGAACATATGTGTTTAAATTATTTTAAAATTTTCAAAAATAGAGGGGGAGGGGGAGGACGTTAAACTAAAAATTAATTTGGAATGGCCTAACATAGTTGATGTTTTAAATACTAGATTTATAGAGTAAATTGTTTACATGCTATCATTATGATTTTATATCCTTCGTTTATATACTAGTAATAGTAAAATTGCTTTTAATTATATATAAATAATAAAAAAAAAAAATTTTTAATTTTAATCAGATGGAAAATTCCTCCCGTGATGAATAAGTGGGGACAAATAGGATTTTTGATAACAAAAAATTTCCAAGTCCCCAGATTAATTAACAAAATGAACACCGTTGGGATGTGATACGTTGTAATAAATAAACCTAACCCACTAACCTAACCCTAATAAATATTGGGGGAGGGAATTTCCCTCCGGTTAAATGTAGTTATTTCATAAAAAATACGCTAATTTATTTAATGTTTTAATTATTTAATTATTTTTTTTGATTACGTCATACGTCAAAACTGTATGAAGTTACGTCCATGATGTTACGTCACTTGAGACCACAAAAGTTTATACCACTATTTAATAATAAAATTATGAATAATGTTTTTAAGCAAGAAAAATTTATTTTTAAAATTTCAAAAAAAAAAAATTTTTTTTTTAAGATCGTAAACTTCTGACATGCGTCAGATGTCGATACTCGATAATACGTTAGAGAATGATTAATGTTGGCCAACTTTCTTAAGGCATTATAAATTTGGAATAAATTATGAGATTTATATTTTTAATTTTTTTTTTTGGATTTTCTATTTTCTTATGTTAATTTTTTTTATAATGTTAATAAATCATTCCTAATGAAATCCTTTTATTGTATCGGTGTTTGGAAATGACACTATTTTTCGGATTAGGAGTCATATGTTGGCATTTGTCATTTCACAAATGACACCGAGAATGTAATTTGACCGTCATTTGCATCATCATATGGGCCAATTTGACTCCTCCTCAATTTTGTCACACAGATCAACAATGTGATTATTGCATGTACTATACGATATTTATTCAGTAATCGTTGTACAGTAGTTTTTCGCGTCCTGATGGAAAACCCGTTGTCTATTTGCTGTAAGCTTTGTTTTAAAGCTTTTACAACTTATCAAAAATTATTCGTTCATGAAAGAAATAAACATTCGCACAATAAAACAATACCCCATTTCTATTCTCTTCCTCGTCCTACTTCGGAACAAATGTCTCAATACATAAACTCCTTTATAATTCTTATTAAAAAAAACTAGGTTTTTCTCGACATGCCATTGGGAAAAAACGCTTTTCAATCGAAACATTTCCAGAAAACATATTTGTATATCTATTTAAAGATGAAGAAAAGTTCAAATACAGTCCTGCTAAACATAAATATCAATGTTATTTTGGGGGGTTAACAGGAGAAAACAGACTTAAGCAAATACTTCACTATGATCAGTGGAGTTTCCGACAAAATCCTCTAACTAATACTAAAGGTTATGTCTTACTTGAAGATTATGAAAATACGTATCAAGTTAAATTTATATGGAGCCAGACGGTATTATTAGAGAATAATAGAAAGTTCACATTAGGAAGAATGACATGTAATTTTATTACAGACTCTGGAGAATTTCAAGAAAAGTAATGAGTTTATTATTATTTTTTTTTTAAAATTTACATTTATTCATAATTTTTTTATTATAGTAACATAAACCAAACACCTACACCAAATTCACAATTTTCAATATTTCAAGAAGATACATCATCTTTATCCAACAATTTAAAACAGCCTGTTAAGAAGAAATTCCGTTACATTTTACCTCGGCCACTTCAAGATATGAATCAGAGTAAGTAAATTCCACTTTTAGTCTTTGTTTTCTTTGTCCCCTGCATCAATATGTCGCATCAGAATTTCTTGCGGCGTATTATTTATTAAATAATATAACTGACGATTTTCAAACTCCATAATATCATATACTACAGGTTTTCCTCTGGTTCCACCACCCATAGTTGTTCCACAAAAAAATAGTCTAACCTAAAATTTATAGATAAAAATAGAGATAACGTAATTAGTCAAACAAAATGATTTAAAAAAAAAAATAAAAGTGATATACCTGATTATGGTTTTTTTTTTCAATGCTTGAAGTAGAAAAAACCCGCAATCCCATATTTTTTTCCTTTAGATTTCGCAAAAATTCTGGAATGTGCTGGGAAAAAACATGCATATAAGGGGTAACATCCTCTTTTCTATATAAACCCGGTATTTGTGATGCTGAGTTCATTTGCCCCTGACTTGGCCGACAAAACAATTTAATCCATTGCTTTGCTTTATTTTCGAAATTATCAATTTCTGAATATGTTAGATTAGGACTTCTCAAAACTAAGTATAAATCATAAAAATCACGCCATAGTTTTTGAATTTCTTCACCACGTTTTCCTGAAATAAAATTAACAATAGGGAAATGTTGCAAAACCTTTTTCTTGTCAGGTCCCATTAATGAGGTCCAGTCCCACTTGCCACTATTTGATCTTGATTTAAAAAATTCAAAATGAACTTTAATTGACTTCATGGTTTGTTCTATTTGATTTTTAATTTCTCGTTCAAATTCCCTTTTTTTGAATAAATCATTAAAAAAACATTCCATTAACACATCTGAAATACGTAATAATAGATGTAATTCGTTTGGAATGTAATTTTCTTGCTTAATAGCAGGAAATAAAGGTGGTTTTTTTTGACCTGTTAATTTAAAATAATGTTTATAATTAATTTAACATAAATTATTTTAATAAGTTTACACTTACACTTTGTATTTTTATTAATTGGCCAACATAAATCTACATTCCAACGATTACTTGCTTCACAATCACAATATAGGCAAAAATATCTTGCATTTGGTGCATTTAATCCCATTATATTATACATAAATTTCCAGTCACCAGAAAAATATAATTCAATTGGCCAATGCACACCATCAACAGATATTCCATTTTCTTGAAGATCTTGGAGCTGATACTTAAATAGATTTCCAACTTTAGCTAATGTTTCATATTTTTCTTTACCTATAAAAAGGCAAATACTAATTTCTCATTATTTAATAAATGTTCTAAAAAATTACAAAATTAATACTACCTATACTGATGATCTGGTTTTAATACTTCATCTTTTTCATTTAATAAACAAATAGTTAACATCACATGATTCTGTTTGCGGCCCACATTTCTACCGTCTCCACCAAGTTTCAAATTAATTGTATCTCCTGGTTGAAGAATTGGAGGATTTGATTCATTCCAAATAGGAATAAATATTTGAAGAAGATTTCTAATAGATCGATAAACACCATTACCAATTTCTTGTTCACCAACCATGATTCCATCAGGATTGCTTTGATGTTCATCATCATCATCAAGTTGATTAACCTCTTTATTAAGATTAATTGTTCCGATTGGTATTTGTTCATTGATTAATTTTGTAATTTCTATTCTTCTTTGTGCAACTTGATATTCACGTGTCAATCGTGCTTCTACAGCAGCAAGCCTTCGGTAACCATCACGTCCTAATAAAGCTTCATCACAGGCACGCACATAGGCATCTAATTTTATATGATCTAATAATAGATTGTATTTTATATTAATAATATGATCTTCATATTCCAATTCCATATTACGTAAGTGAATTGGCTCCCCGGACTCTGAAACCATCCGATGTTGTAAAATAAGCTGTTTGATTTTCTTGTGAGCATCTCTCCCAAATGATGCATATCGTTTATTTTGTTGTGATACTGATACTTCACTAAGGGGTCGCTTTCTTTTGTCAATATTAGTAGTTTTTGCTATAGTTAATTCTTCAGTTCGTGCTTGATGTAATATTTCAATATCTAATCCAAAAACATGTATCCCAGAAAGTCTAGAATTTTCTCGGCTAATTCTCTATAAAAATAGATGTTACATTTTTAATATTTTTAGAAATTATAGTTAGACATAATAATTAATACATTAAATAATTTCTAATTTCTAAAAATTTACCTTTAAAAAAGCATTTATTGCCCCACTTGCTGATCGTTCACTAGATATTGAATATTCTGCCCGTCCTTCTTTCCATGTTATAGTGTATAAAACCTTGTTCACATTAATGAATGATTTTGTTATATAACAGATAACAAATTACGCTTATTAGTTTAAGATCATCACTCACTTTATTTACCGGGATGTATTTCGTTTCACAACGTATTGCTTTGTTTGCAGCTTCCGTTTCTATGATGTATCCATCTGGAATTTGATATTGAACGATGCTCCTACTACTTTTTTGCGTGTATTTAATATTTTGTGGATAGTATCCAAGTGCTATTACCTTATACCTTGAATGAACATTTCCGATAGAGTATAAGGCATCTATGTAAGGATTATTAGGATAATCATGACAAAAAACTCTGGCGACCTATATAAATTATAAGAAATTTAGCAAAAATCTAACAATAATTATATTATTGCTAACTCACCATGGTGCAATTCTTTTATAAAATGTGACTAAACTTCGTTTTAAGTGCAACTATTTATAAAGGTTCGTATAAGACTACTTTTTATAATATTTCTTAATTTTGTTAATTTCGAAATGAAACTGATCTAAAACTGATCTGAACTTGCGATTTCAATAGCGAAAAGGTTATGTCCTGTGCGGTTATTGGATTTCTTTTTTTTTCACGCGTTTTTGGTACTTTTTTGGTGGGAGTTTTTTTTATCACACATTTTTGGGTGGTACACCAGTGGTACAACTCACGATCTTGGGTGGTACAACTCGTCAACATCACATAAACTTATTTAGTGAGATGAGCACGATCAGCCCATATGTTTGTCATTTGTCATTAAATACAGAAATATTATTGGACAATCTAACATTTACCTCCCAGTACAGGGACGGTGATTTATGGCATTTTACAATATATCACAAAAGTCACAAAATTTTGTGATAAACACAAATTTTAACACTTCCTCCAGAAGATTCTTTAACCACCTTTGGGAATCTTATGATACCCTTCATTACCATTTTTTACATTCATCAATAATCACACGGATTTGTTGTTCATTCCACTGTGCGGCCATTTTTATGTTTAAGAAAAGTTTTATGATAAGCAATGAAGTGAAGTAACAGAGCAAGCGAAAAAAAGGACCCGCTTATATAGGACACTGCGATTCTCCATTAAAATAAACGTAAATCATAAGATCAATGATAACATAAAAATAATAATAGTGATACAGGTTGGTATGGACCTTCTGATCAAAATCTGATTAGTGGACCGCCTCGTGATTTATGTTACAGGGATTTTTCTGCTAATATGTAGTTGGTAATAAATCATGTGATACGATTTGTTGTTTGACCACGCGAAATCGCGAATCGTGCATTTGACATATTCTCCGTAAACTCGATATCTTTGAAACAATGATTAATAGTAAGTGATATAAATACTGATAGTGTAAAAAATATTTAATAAATCAATCTGCAACCTTTTTCTCTTGATAAAATTTAAAAATGCCATTCGTAGATACTTTCTCTTATTTGAACGCAACAATATACGGAGTGAATATAAACGCAAACTTAGACATGAGGATAGAGAATATTCAAGCTTCCTCGGGAGTAGCCAAAGTATATTTCACAGACTCGGCGGTAAATTTTGATCTATTTTTTTATAAACTATAATTTATATTAAACAGTACTATAAATTCCAAGTTCAATTTTGTTATTCTATCGATAGCTCCCGCTCAATACGAGTAACCCGATACCGCCCCCACCTCAATTAACGATAGTTGATTCTCGCGGAAATAATCTGAAACCAATAGTCATTAATGGGATAACATGTTTTGGTATCATAGAATCCCGCGGATATACATTCAGATTGAACGGTCAGGTCTTCTTCACGTTAGGAACGCATATCCAACAATGCACAATTGTTGCCCCTAGCATGACTCATTTCACTATTCAATTTTAAATTTTAAATTTTATTTTTTAAATATATTTGCTTTAATGAAAAGTATTTGTAAACAAATTATAAAACATAAATGATTCCGGTGAAGTTTTGATTTCATCGCATAATACACGTACAGTGTGTATAAACAATTAGAAAAATGCCAAATGACATTTATTTTTTCATTTTAAGTAATTTATCGAACAACTTGCATAATCCGATTTTAATAAGAATCAGAAATATTGGTTGACAATGAACGAGAAATTATTTTTATAAAAAGAATTTTAATTTGGAAAAGGGATTGATTTATTTTTATTTATAGTTAGTTATTCTTAATATCACGTCAGAGAGCTGATACTTGAAATATTTAAATATTTTTTTTTCCCACCACGTAAATAAATCGACAAGCGGAGCTGATTGTGAATTAACAATGGTATGAACTGACAAAGGTAACTCATAAACAATAGCAATATTTTTTTAAATTTCAACGAACTAATAAATAGCTTTCAGTTTCTAATTTAAATATATTTTTCTTTTAAGTATAATATACTTTTATCAATAAATACAGAATGTTGTATGATAGACTAATGTAAAAAAGATTTTCTAAATAAGTTAACATGAATCACCGTGATATTGATTATCATCTGACTTCATTCAAATTAATATAAGAATAATAATAAAAAAAATTTTATTAGTGGAGGCCATTTAATTTAAAAATAAAGTCATTTTTTTTATTCGTCTAATAATGTGAAAATAATTACCGTATCCTTCCGTCTTCCGATTAAGCACCACCCGATTTAAGCACCAACCCGACCTTCATATTAGGATTCTTTTTTTTTTAAATTGCACTGCATTTCTTTATTGATCTTTTACGTATTACGTAGATACATAAGAAATACTTAGAGGCACATGACCAAAAAGTCCTGTGACCGCAAAGTAATCTATCTAATAAGAACCAAGAGCGTTCTAACCCTATGTATCAAAGCGTGCAAAAATAATTCCCAGATCAAAAACTAAGCTCCCGTAATATAAATAATCATCCCATGAACTAAAAATTAAAATAAAATAACGAAACTAAAAAAAAACAAAAAAAAACGAAAAAAAAATCAAGATCTACCTACTACTATACGATTTATTACGCACCCTTTACTTGCTTAAGTTCCCCGTCCTCTATTCTCTAGCGTTTCTTGAACTTCTTCTCTGGAGGACTGTTCTTTACTCTTTTGTCCCCTGTATCCTTACCGTCCGTCGCTTTATTTTCGTTTTTTAGACGCTTTGTAAAATTTTCGTATAATGATTCAACGTCTCGCTTTGTTCCGCTAAACTAATAATTCTGCGTCCTAAATTATTGTACTAATCTCCCGCTTTGACAATCTTTGAATTCTTCATCCGTCTTAAGTCCATTCGCATCTTTCATCTCTTCAATCGCTTCTGTTCTTATGTACGCCCATTCCATATCGTTAGAAGTTGCTGAAAAATATCACCCAATTCATCAATCTTTTTACTAATTTCCACTAGATCATTGTTGTCTGATTCCTTGAAAGTACGTACTTTATTTTTCGTCCACCCGGTATTTATTTATGACTTCAACTACTCCATCCGTTGGAATATTATCTTTCTTCAGATTCTTTTTTTTTGAGGTTTCAACTTTGTTTTCTTCTTTCTCTTCTTCCAAATCATCTCCTACTATCCATTTCTTAATCAAATTCACTACTTCCTCTTCATCTATCGGTTTATCTACCGATTTCTTTTTAATTCTCTCATCCGCGAATTTGTCTAACTCAACATATCGTCTATTTGGCCTATTAAGATTCTTTTATTTTTCTTCTTGGTTTTTCTAATGATGGTGATAATGGTGGCCATGTTTAAGTTTGTGTGCCATGCTATTTAATTATTGTTAAGGTTGGTTGCCGTAAGTAACGATTATTATATATCGAATTACAACCTTTAGTGGATGTAATATTATAAACGTAAGCTGTAAATTGGCTGTAAATACTACATCATTGTGGTTAGCTAAAAGATGGAAATTCTGATTTAAAGTGTTGACAAATTCTTTAATGCAAGCTTTATGCTTTTATCATATGAGTCATTCTTCTTAATCGTGCATATTACAATAGTCTGATATGATATACTACACCCTTCAATTTGTATTTACATGAAGAGCGAATAATATTATTTTAAATCAACATCCTGAACTAATAACCTTTGACATTTTCCAAGAAAATTGTTTTTATTTCAGGTGACACCTCTGGTTTGATGAAAATCCATTCCCCATAAAGCCAACGTTCTGAGGCAAGAAAATTTTTACCATTTGGATAAACTTGGGCAGACTCTCTAATTATTAAAATTTCTTTTATATAAAATTTAGCCATTTTAGAAGTCACTGCAATACCATCGTTTTGAAGTTCTATAAGCCACAAATTTAAACTAGCTTCAAGATATTGTGCTTTTCTTCCTGCGCAAATGCGTCGACTTCCCCCTTTTTGCAGACTTGAGTTTATCTTCCTGATTTTTCTAACGCGAAATCATTGAATGATTAATAGAAAAAATAACGTGCAGTTGCTCTTTGATCATGATTTTTTGCATATTGCAAAACCCTAAGCTTTTCAATGGCAGAATATGATGAGCTTTGAATTTTTGGCATCGCGTGTGAAAAAAAATGTATTTAAAATAGGGGTAATTATATAGATTTATGTAATACAAAATTTTTCGAAGCACAAAAAATTTTTTTCCTATGTATGGAAGGATACGGGTGAATCTAATTGCGATTTCTCTGATGTATTTGAGTTTTATTAATTGTAAGATATAAATAAAGAGATTATCTTTATCATCTATGAATACCCTGATAAATATTGTAGTCTTGTGGCTTGTGGCTTATGTGGCTTAGGTCCGTCCGGCACGTAACGTCGTAACGTCGTAACGATGTACAACAATTTGGGTTTATAAGTTATAACAATCCCTATAAAAAATTTTTTCCATGTTTTTTTTTCTTGTTACTTCCGTAAATGTATTGAATCCACGGAGTTTTTACAGAAACTATGGATAAAATTTTTTTACAGGGAAGCAGGGAATATTTAACGTACTTTCAGCCATGAAGATAATAAAAAGAAAGAATAAGAAGAATAATAAAAGAATTAAAATGATGACCAAATTAAATATAGATGTTCTATAAAAATATTCTTCATTCTGCCTTTAGTAAATAAAACATTGAATGAGATTATTTTTCCAATTCTATGGAAAAATCCTTGGGAATATCTAATATACCGAAAGAGGAAATTTCGAGATTTAATCATTTTGTCTTTATCAAGTAAATCAAGAAATAAATTAAAAAATCAATATTCGGGTAACCTTAGATATAGAAATGCTCTTCCAGTTCCTACTTATACTAATTCTAACAAATAATCCATAAACAAAAACGGGTTGAATGCAGTGTTGGCCAGTGACTCAAATGACCTCAAATGACTCAAATGACTGGTCACGTGTCATTTGGGTCATTTCAACTTTAAATGACAAATGACCTAGTCATTTAAAAATTACATCATAATTCTGGCCAGAACTATTCATATAATTTCACTATTTCATGGATAAAATTTTCACATGATATTAGAAGTTCATAATTCTGGCCGGCATCATTAACTTGGCCTGAATTATAAAGCATTAATTTTAAATGACTCAAATGACAAATGACCTAAATGACTAGGTCATTCGAAGGTCATTCGGAGGTCATCTCAAAATGGGCAAATGACCTAGTCATTTGCCATCACTGGTTGAATGGGCATGAATGATGAAACAGATTTCCAATTATACTGTAACACCATAAAGCATTGTGCAAGTCAAGACTGGAGTAAAATATTCGATTGGAAGGTTTTGCAAAAAAAAAAATTCTACTGTATTTTAATTAAATTTTATTAGCGTTACATTTAATATTAAAAACATGATTACTATATGATAGAACGAATCGTAATATTCAAGTATTTATTTTACAACCTATGCAAATTTATTAACATTATTTCCACATGTATTTCGTCTTCAATTTTTTTTGGCTTGAAAATAAACAACGTAAAAAACAGTTTCGATTTTAAATATAAGTTTGTGATCAACGATATGTATCGAAAAATTCAAAGACTTAATAAACAATCTATTGGAGACTTGAATGCTGACTTTGAAAATTTGAAACTTGCTCTTTAAAAAAAAAAAAATTAAAATAAAATAAAAAATTCCGAGTTTTTCTCGCTATGAAAATCTTGCTACTACACGTGATCGTACCTGATGAAATTTTCAATTATGTAAATAAAAAATTTATTTTTACTGTTTATTTACGTACGTCAAATTTTTTTAAATGAAATCAGAATATTTTCTATTTAGAAAAAATTAAAAAAATTTTCTTCTCCTTAAAATAAACTTTCTAAGACGGTAATTAGTAATTACCCTTTTATTACTTTTATTAGGAAAAAAGAGAAATAAGTACTACGAAGAAAGATAAATTAATATATTTCCTTATTCTGTTCCATCTATTAAAAAACACCTGAATCCCGAATCTACACAATTTTTTTTGTCTTTGTTTTTAACATACTACTGAACCAAATTTTATTAACATTTATTATTTATATTTACGTAGTTGTTATATATATTTAATAAAGTTCTTTTGTATACAATACGCGATAATAATACATTCCAAAATTGTTTTCATTACATTAAACATGGCAGGGAGCTTTAAATATTAACGAATGGTATTGAGATGAGATTTAATTTATTAAATTTATCTTGCATTTGTGTTGAGTATCTATACCAATAGATTTATTATTAATATTCTATGATTGAAATGGTTGATTGAAATGGTCTCAGATGATTATGCCATTTGACAAAGAAAAATTTTTAGATAATTACTAGCAGTCACCCATTTCTTCGAAGGTGGAGGCGTGCTGCGCATTACACAATTCAAATTAATTTATTCAGGATAATCTAAAAATCACAAATTTTTTTTAATTATATAGATTAATAATATGTTTGATGATATAAGTACACAATTCAATTTTATTTCGTCCTTCCTTGCTTGCATTTTATGAAATATTTCTTTTATTTCATCGCTAATTAGTCATATAATTGTCCCAAATCAATCAATTTAAACAAACGGTACCACCCAATTAGGATGTGCTTTAAACATATGTGGACATATGTTTTTAAATTACCTTTGAAATTTCAAAAATAAGGGATTTTGATTGGCAATTTTAGTCGTATCCTCCTGATCCTCCTGATCATAATTTTTACTATTAAACACAGTCCAGATGATCGACAAATCAAAGAATGTGGTTGCGTTTTGTGGCTAAAAAATTTGATAAAATAAATCCTTTAAAAAAATAATTAATTAATTAACTTCATATCTGCTTCAAAGAATTTTTTCGTTAAATTCTCTACTAAACAATTATAGTCTTTTTAGTGCATCCTAAAGACTTAAAAGATTGCATGTACGACAAACATACTACTTAGCGTTGTTCTCGTGATCAAAATAATTGCACACAATGCATAAAAATGCATTCTTATTTGTTCTGAAATCCTGAAATTCGAATACTCGGCTGCATTTTGAATAATTATTATTAACTAACAACTATATATACGCCACATTAATAAAGGCGTTTACTGTACCATACTGATTAAGATATTGCCTTTTGAGAATACTCCTATTTTATAAGACCCGGGTATTTTAATCAGTGCAGTACGGTAATAAATATACAGTATACACACCGTCTTTTAGGAAGAATTTATATAATGGCGCACAGCAATGATGAAGGTAAAAAGTATAAAGCATGCATATTTGATACAAATTAGAATTATTCTAAAATTTTTAAAAAAATTTGCAACATAATAATAAAACTAGTATCAAATAGTACAAAGGAATCTGAAGGTAAAATATCTAATATAAAAAAAATTTTTGTAAATAATTTAATATTATCTCGTAAGTTAATAAATAGTTAAATTACTTATAGTATTTTAATATCTTATTATATTCTATACAAATAATTCATTTAATGATTAAAAATGCTATAGTTAGTATATTTTTTTAGTACATGAAACTCGAATGACTAATTTCTTTATTTAGTAATTAATGATATTATAGATGGTTAGTTATTACTTATTAAAGCCTTTATATTTATTTAATATTTACATATAATTCATACTAATTATGTTTTTAAATAATTAGACTGTAAGTGATATATTTCATTTTATACTATGCATTCTCTTGTATAATATTTATGTCTAGTTTAATGTATTACAGGGTGTAAGTTATGCGTTGCTTATTTTTCTGACATTTTATATAATTCAAACAAACTAAATCTTTATTGGAAAAATTAATAATAATATAGGGGGTAAGTAATTTATTTAATTCTGTTATTAGTAGTACATATTTATATATATTTTAATTAACTAAATTCTTTATTCAAATAATTTATTTTAGTTTGTAAGTTATATTAATTTTACTGTTCACTTAATATTTATAATATTTACATATGATTTAAGCTAATTAAACTCTTTATTTTAAAATAGTTATTAATAATATTATAGATGGTAGGTTATTTAATTCTCGTTATATATTCATATTGTACTATTTACACAAAATTTAACTAACTAAATTCTTTATCTAAAAATTATTTGTTAATTTTTATTAGATAACAAGCTAATTTATTATTATATGTATTTTCTGGCATATAGTTTATACTAACTAATTTATTTTAATAAATTATCTAATTAGTGAGTAAGTTATTCATTAATTTTATTATTGCATATTTTATGATTTTTAACAATTAAAATCATAGATTTGAAAAAAGTGAAAATGCAATTATGGATAAATTTATTTCTGAAAAAAATCTAAAATGGTTTCCTTATAATAAATTTAAAAATGTTAAATATCTTGATAAAGGAGGATTTGATATATAATATAAAGCTATTTTGTTAGATGAAAACAAAGTTATAATTCTTAAAAGTCTTAATAACTTGAATGAGAATTTAAATGAATTTTTGAATGAAGCATGATATATACAATATTTATTTTATTTTTGTAATTTTTAATTATAATTTATTTATACTATTAATATCTAATTTTATTCCTTTATAGTGGATATATCATGAAAGTTGTTGAAATTATTAATTTAGATGGATTTACAATGGATCCAGATACTTTGAATTTTATGGCAGTAATGGATTATGCGAATAAAGGGAATTTAAGAGGAAATTTAACAAAAGTAATTAAAAATAATTGGAAACAAAAATTATACATTTTGTATAAAATCATTTTTGGGCTCTATAAATTACATGAACAAAATCTATTTCATGGTGATTTTCATGATGGCAATATTTAATTCATAACTTTAAAAAGATAAAGAGAGTGAAGAAAATGAAGTAGGTGAAGAAGATGAAGTAAGTGAAGAAGATGAAGAAAGTGAAGAAGATGAAGAAAGTGGAAAAAGTGAAGTACATGAAAAAGATGAAGAAAGTAAAGAAAATGAAGAAACTGAAAAAGATGTAGTTTATATCAGTGATTTAGGATTATGTAGACCTGTAAAATCTTCTTTAAAAAAAGATGATATTTTTGGAGTTATACCATTTATGGCACCTGAAGTTTTAAGAGGTAAATCTTATACTTAAGCTTGTGATATATATAGTTACTCTATGATTATGTGGGAATTTACATCTGGAGTTTCACCATTTAATGATAAAGCACATGATATACAACTTGGTTTAAATATTTGTAGAGGTGAACGTCCTGAGATTATTGAAAATACTCCATAATGCTATGTAAATTTAATGTTAAAATGTTGGGATGAGGATCCACTAAAAAGGCCATCTGTATTTAAAATGTTAAATACTATTAAAAACTGGATTTTCCGTCCTAAATTTAAAGATATTAGCGAAGAATTAAAAAGTAACATCATGGAATTTATAAATGCACCAATTGAATATAACAATCTTACTACTGAATCTCATGTTATACAAACCGCTTTCTCAACTTTAATAGTGGAAAATTAAATGAAATTCTGGAAAGTGAATGCTTGGATGATTGTTTAATTGATGAATGAAGCTATTGGATATGTAATCTTATATCAAAATATTAAATTATTTTATATATGATTAGTTTATTTATTTAGTTAGTGAAAATTGATTATTATAAAAATGTTTTCGTTTATAGTATAAAGTGATATTTGATATTGTACATTCAACAAAATTTTTTTTATTTTATTGGAATTATTTAAACACTAAGATTAGAGTAGTAAATATTTTACAAGTTTCTTAGTTTGTAATTTGAATAGTTCTTTCTATCTAATATTAAATATAATTTATTAAATTAATTTTATTCAAAATATTAAAAATTACAATGTATTAATTTTAACTAAAAAGATTTAATTTGATCGCTTGACTAAAGGATAAAACAAATGAATTTAGCAAAATAATATACATGTTTTTATAATTCGTTTTGTACTTAGGGCTGCAATTTAATCCATATTAAAAATAAAAATAATATACTGTGTATTTATAATATCACTCTTTAAAAAAAAGCGCATCATGTGATAATTTCAAAAAGTTCAGTATGTGAAAATAAAATAAATTGGTAATGTTCACGAAAAATTAAGACTCACTATTCTGTAAAGTTTTTATTTTGTTCAGCTAGTAGGTAAATAAAAAAAGATATTTTATAATAAAATATGTATAAATTATATATTAAGTGGAAGCTTGCAGAAGTGCTTGCCAAACTAATGAGACAATTAAAAACAGATAATACCTTACATCAGCAAAAACCATTCAATTTCCAATTTATTAAAAAATAAAGATTTGGAGGAGTTACATAGAGTGTGATGTGGATGATGGAGATTGATGATAGTAAAAGAATGAATGTGAAAATACAACCAAGCTGTGCACGCACTCTTAATCGATTTGATATTTAAAGCCATGTATATAAACTTTGGATTCTCAAAATTTCCTTTATAGTATAGTTAATAAAACCAATTTTCAGGGCTTTTATTTAAAAAAAATCTAGGGAGTAAATTAGTAAATCCAGTAAAAGTATTAATATTGTTATGAATAATGAAGTTGCTTTAATAAAATTAATATTTGAATGGTTCCATATCTGCTGAACAGTTCAAGCCGATTTCATTTAGCAAATTATTGAAAAATATGTATAGTTATTTCACTAAAAACATCTAATATTTAAGAACATTAATAAAAATTAACATTTATGTATTTTCATACTTGTTAAATGACACACTCCTTTATTTAATTGAAGTGTTAAAATTAATATTAAGAGATCCATAAAAACATATAAAAATACAGTTTTATAGCAATATTTCACATCTGAGTTCTTTAAAAATATTTATTTAATAGATTTCTAAAAAATATTTTTTATATGATAAAAAGAGAAAAAAAGTTTGTGGGAGAAATAATTTTGTTGTAGCTGTAAACAACAAACAAGTAAAGCTGTTCATATCACAAGATTCCATGTATGTATAAGGTACATAATGTAAGATGAAAAAAATTTTATGTACTTTATATTGTTATAACAAGTATCATTACCACCAATCTTCTGCATATTCAATTTTATTTTTATTTATCCTTGTCCATACCAGAACTAAAATATAATTATTTGTATCGGGATTTTGAGATATCCCATACATATCATATGTTGAATATTTTTTAACCTAAATATAAAAATAAGGTAATAAATATATTATATTAATAGTATTAAGAATATTTTATAAGAATGTTATACCTCATTTATTAGAGAGTCAACAGAATTTAGTGAGTTATATAAATATTTTAAACCAACCATTTTACTTGAATCTCTTGTATATCTATCAAAATTCCAACCAACATAACATAATGGACCATTCTTCCAAATTGCGTAATATACTGTTAAACCATCATTATCTATTTCTTCAATTTCATCAAATTGATCATATGGTATCCATTCAAATACCACATCTTTATGGTTATTCATTTCTTGAATGAAATCGTCAATTTTTTCATTTCCACTAATAAAATTTGCTAAGTTCATGAAATTATTTTGAACCAAAATATAATCATTTGTATCTGGGTTTTGAGAAATTCCAAATAATACACCTTTTTTTGGTAAATATTTTTTAGCCTAATAATAAAATAATAAAAGAAATTAAGAAATTAATAATATTATTAAAAGTAAGTAAAATATTTATAAAAATCTTATACCTCATTTATTAGGAAATCAATAGAATTTTCTGAATTATGCAGACATCTTAAAGAAACTTCTATACTTGAATCTCGTGTATAATGTTGATACTGATAATTATAAAGTAATCGACCATCCTTCCATACTGCTGAATACATTGTAATAGAATTAGTATTTTTGCCTATTTCTTCAATTTCATTAAATTGATTGTAGGGTATCCATTCAAATACTACATCATTATAATCATTAATTTTTAATTGTATCTCTTGAATAAAATCATCAATTTTTTTATCTCCACTCATCAACATAAAATTTTTTTGAACTAAAATATAGTCACTTGTATCAGGATTTTGAGATATTCCATATATTTTAGTAATCTGTCTGCCGAATATACTTGTTAATTGCTTTTTAACCTGAATTGTGAATAAAAAGATAATTTAATTGAGATAAAAAAAAAATATTAAAATATTAGAAATATTTGTAGAATGTCTTACTTCATTTGTTAGAATTTCAATAGAATTTTGTGAGCTATGTAAATATTTTAAAGCAACATTTGTATTTGGTTCTCTTATATACCTCTTATTCAAATCACTGTAAAATAATGGACCATTCTTCCATATTGCTGAATGTACTGTTGTAAAATTATTTTTGCCTGATTCTTTAATTTTATCAAGTTGATTGTATGGTATCCATTCAAATACATCATCATAATGATTCATTATTTTTAATTGCATTTCTTGAATGAAATCATTAATTTTTTCATTTCCACTGATCCAATTTGCTAAATTTATGGAATTATTTTGAACCAAAATATAATTATTTGTATCTGGATCTTGAGATATTCCATACAATGTAATAAATGCATTATAATTTGTTGAATACATTTTAGCCTAGATACAAAAAAAAAATAGTAAATATATTAAATTAAAAAAGTATTTAAATATTTCAACATTTACCTCATTCATTAGAAAATCAATGGAATCTTGTGAGTTATGTAAGCATTTTAAAGCAACCTTTTTATTTGACACTCTTGTATATCCATTATACCAATTATAGTCAAATAATATTGGACCGTCCTTCCATATTGCTGAATATAATGTTATAAGACCATTTTTATCTGTCTCTTTGATTTCATTAAACTGATTGTATGGTATCCATTCAAATACTACATTATTTTTGTTATTGAATTTTAATTGCATTTCCTGGATGAAGTTATCAATCTTTTCATTTCTACTAGTCCAACATATAAGATTTCTTTTTAAATAATTCAGAATGTTAGATGACTCTAAAGGATTTTTTTGGGGAAACATTATATAAAAGTGCAAAAAAATTTTATTAATAATAAACTATTTGATCATTATATATGTAACTAAAATTCCAAAAAAGGAATCTTGTATAATACAACTTAAATAAGCTTATGTAAATATTACATAAGCTTAGTAATATTTTTCAAAATGGATAAAAACGATGTCAATCATGTAACACACAAAAATCACATATACGAAAAGAATTTAAATTAGTGCTTCGACCCGGATGAAAACCATCATCCGGATTACACAAAAAAAAATCCAGATTTTATCCGGATTGATCCAGATTCTTTATCCGGGTCAAAAAATCTGGATAGAAAGTAGAAACCGAAATCCGGATTGGATTTACACTGATCGGCAATAATTCTGGCCAGAATTCATAACTCCGACCGGAATTACAAATTTGTGTAATATTAAAAATTTTCGTGCCACTATGCTTAGCCGATAAAAAATTTTTCGCCCGGTGCTAAACTATTTTATCGGTGCCACGTGATATTAATTTCGGCCAGAATTACAAATTTGGCCAAAATTATCTAAAACCGCAAAATTTTCATAATTCCAATTTTATTCAATACTTTTCTTTAAAACAATTTCATATTATTTCAGCATTGTCTCAAACTATTGTTTAACATTCCTTTGTAAATTAACTAATTATGAAATTTTGGGTAAACAAGATATTTTTATATACAACAATAGATTTAGGTTAGTAAGGCAATTTTTAAAATGTTAAAAAGGATTTATTTCTTCTTTCAAAAATTAAAGAATCATTTGAATCAAATTATAAAACGCTAAGATTTTAATTTTTGAAAAAGGTTGTTATAATTACTGTATATAAATTTTAAAATATCTCAATTTTTTGTAATTTGATCTGATAATTATTATTTCATTGTAAAAAAAATAATATAAAATTTTTTTCTTTTGAACATTTGAATGCGAAAAATGATTCTTTGTTTAGTAAATTATTACATTTTAAACTTCAGTTGATCAACATGCGTAAGTGTTTTAGGTGTTTTCACTTTCAGTACTTAAAATGTTTGTCTATGGTCGCACTTTAATGAAAAAATTTATATACTTATTTCTATAAATAATTTGTAAATCTTATTGTATGAAGTTACGGTGCTATGCAAAAAAAATAGGATATTTTTCATCCGGATTATAATCTGGATGAAAACCACAAAATCCGGATATCTGAAAAAAAAATATCCAGATTGATCCAGATCAATCTAGATACGGGTCGAAGCACTAATTTAAATTTTTATAACTTTGAGCAAAAAAAATTTTAGATAAATACACACTTTATACCATATATATATGTTTATAAAGTTAAAGTTTGACAGGAAATATTTAGAAATTAGAGGTTTAATGAATACTGTATAATTGAAAAAAAAAAAAAACTCTTTCCCGTGGGACTAAAAATTATTAGAAATCCGCAGTAAGGAAACTAAAATTACAAAAATATAAAATAAATTTTATTTTCTTATTAAAATACTAATAAAAATGGAGTCATACCGAGGGCAAGAGGAGTTCGAGGAACACATCTTAAAAGAAGTCAAGTCATTTGTTGGAAAAAATTTTACAAAAGCCAACTCTAGACATAAAGACGAGATAGAGAATATTTTCGACAAAATATTTTTCAGGACGCTAAAAACACATAGGCTACTAGTGGAAATAAGTAATATAACTGGCATAAAAGGTGAAAATATAAAAATAATAGCCAGGAGTATACTGAGGTTCGCATATAGAGACCACGATAATGACGTTAAAAGAATTGGAAACCAGAATATTCGCCTTCGTTCATGGCTGCGGCAGGCGCAGCAAAAACCTTCGACACATGATACACAACTAGATAAAGAAATAGAATGCGAGTTAAAAACACCAATCAAAAACGTCTCGGAACAAAGAAAAATGCCGAAAAATAAAAAACGTGAAAAAAAATCAGTTAAGGAAATTGTGCTCCCATCAAATGATGATCAGATATCGATCCAAAAAAATACTGGGGCTCAGAGTACAACATCACGTGATATTTTATTTTACGACATACCATCAAGATATAGTGAGGAAGAGGTAGTCAATGCCATAAATCAATTAGGCAAGGTACACAGAATTAGAATCAAAAAACATTACAAATACCAATCAGTAAGAGCGGACATATCATTATTGGAAGATTATGAGACATCCTTTTTAAATGGGGTATGGAAGGAGAAAGTGCTAATAGGAAGCAACGATAAAAATAAAAAAGTCATTGACGTTCGTTGGTTCAAAGGAGATAGGACTGTTAAAGACATAAAAGAAAAATGCAAGTGGAAAGCTTACAAAGTAATATCTACGAATTACTACCAAGATATAGCGAGAAAAAATTATACTTTTGAGTATGGAAAAATTGCTCGCTTTGGAAATAAGACAGTTTTCCTGGCGTATTTTAAAGATGAAGATCAATTGAACAATGCAATCGCTCTGGACGGCGGGATTACAGATCAAGCCTGGATTATTCACAGAAAACGTCAAGATGGCGCGCCGAAGAAGTCAACAAAAGAGGTCCTTCTGAGGGCGCTAATCAGCATGGTCCCGAATAATAAAAAAGAAGAGCTGATAACGACAACCGTGACGTCACCAACAATTATGAAAGATGTAACCACGGAAGAGGTAGTCGATACCGTTAATAAATATAGGAAAAACCTGCTGAGTGAAAAGCAAGTAAAAACGATATCGCATCCAATAAAAGATTATACTTCACCAGATAACGTGGTTAAAGTAATTGAAGAGTACTGAGAAGAGATAATGGTTGAATATAATAAAGTGACGTTACCAGTTGAAGATGACAACATGATAAAAGTCTACGACAAAAACCACCCACTGAGTAAAGCGAGGATTTCTTTATTCAAAAAAAGCGTCAGTGACAAAAAGGGAAGAAGTCAGAGCGTTCTACAAATGGAGAAAAAACTGTGTCTCTGATAGAATTACATGAATACAACAAAGTTAACGCTGATTGTACTAAACGTTTACCATCACAAAACAATAGGTCTTCATTTACCGTTTCAAACTGTAACCCATTTATAATAGGACCAGGTAATGGTTTTTCATCATCATCGGATGATGAAGAACATATAAAAGAAGTCAAGAAGCGTATAAAGAAAAAACAGGGAACGCGAAGTGACACAGAATACAAAGAGACTGGAGATGGCTTTAGAGAAGTCAAAAAAGAAAGAAAACCCTGGGCCAGAAAACCTGGAAGCAGGATGTGCCGTAAAAAGAAGAAAAAGGGTCAAAACAAAAAATAGTTTAGGTTTTTTTTTTTAGTGTAGAATAACGAGATATACCCATGTATGTAGATACTTTGTATATAGGTTGGTGTAGGGGTTAAAGGTGTTGATCGGGGACGGTAGTGGCCTTGACATGGAGAGAGCGAGTAGTTTTAGACTGCTCAATTTCAATGGTATATTGAGGTTATTCTACTGTCTATGTTTGTACTAGTGCGCGAAATACTAACATAGACTCTTTTTAATCAATAAATATGCGTTTGTCATTGTAAAAAAAAAAAAAAAATATTTAGAAATTAAAATTCAGCGCTAACCATGATAAATAAATTTCTGTATGGGATTTTTTTTAATCTACTGTTTAGAGTTATTGATAAATTTTTTTTATTTATGCAGGTCATACGTTATGACCTCCAATTTTAGGTTAAAGTCAAAATTTTTGCCCGTTTCTTACTAAAAATTTTGCCGATCTTATCCGGATTGACCACACTGGATACACAATAATTAGAGTTCTTTAGTTTATGTCAATACATTATATAAAATATATAATATATATATATGTTTTATATTAACAATTTAATAATTAGGAAAATATATTTGCTTGCTGTAGAAATGAAAAAAGAAATATTTTCATTGAGGATTTTATTCCCTAGGCATAATATTTATTATCATCATAAATATAATATATACAGTATATATATGTTCAAAAGCCTAATTAATTTGGAGTTTTTTTTTGTTAATCCAAATTTTTTAACATTGCATTTTTGTAAGGGACTTCATCTCCAAGCTAATCAAGCATAATGTTTTGTATTTATAATTAAAGAAAAATGGTTAATATCATTGAATTTAAAGGTATGTAAGGTAGCAAAAATGTTCATATTCTTTAACATTGAATAATCTACAGCCTTTTTCTTTATATTCTGATATATACAATAGATAGTGGAATCTTTTTCAAAAAATTAAAGAATAAAGCGTTTTTAAAAAATTTTTATTATAAAAAAATAATTATAAGAACTTCTTTTCAGTTTGTTACTAGGAAAATTAAAAAAAAATTTTTCATTTTGTTTTTATTAGAAAATTTAGAAAGTTGTTTTTTTTTTACAATTTTCCAATAAAAAAAAACAAAAAAAAAATTTTTTTTCTTTATTAGAAAATTAGAAAATAATTCATTTACTTAAATAAAAATGAAAAACGTAGTAAAGTCCAAAATTGGCTTAGAAATATAATTGTTTTTTTTAAAAATAATTTTTTTACTCCAAAACAATCAATTTTTTTTGGTACATTTTTAATTATAATTGATTGACAAATCAACTCAAAATTAAATTTCATCTTGCATAATTGTTTTTAAGAAATATCTGGTCAAGTTACCAACTTTGAGTTTTTTTAATACATTAATTATTATAAAGGACGTATAATTTATTATAACGGACGCATAAATTTATTATAAAGGACATGTGAAAAAATTATTTTTTTGCATACATCGCATAATAGAAATTACTACACTATTATTATTATATAGCTAATTATTGATCCTTTTAAGAAGATTCTCCATTGCAAATATTGATGGCTTGCTCATAGCGGTTAGAATTACTTCATCTGGTGGATTAATAATATCATTCGCATAATTGTTGGTTGGTCGTCTATGTAAAAAGTTATATTCGATTAATGACGAAACTGCTTCATGACCAATTTCATTGATCAAATTATTCTCAAGAATAAATCCTGGACTCCTTATAATGGCATTCATGGTATCAATGAAATCATCTCTATTCCAGGATGGGATAAATTTTCCTGGTAACCTTAGTTTTTTAGGATAAAGACCAGAATTTAACCAATCAAGTTCTTGTCTGTATTCTGAAAAATCTATGAAATAAAATTTTTTTTTTAATCAAGTCATTAAAGTCGTTAAATTTAATGAATATGTATTATAAGGAATATAGACACTTACTTTCAAATTTTCCTCTATGAACTTTATATTCATCAACATAATGATCGATTGTTAGCATGCGAGTACCAGTAATACTGCAGACATTATCAAATTGACCTTCAAGCTCACCACGAACCTCATAATCTTTTTCAAATATCAAAGTATAAGTATCATTATATACAAAAAGGATAAATATATAGTTAATATATGATTATACCATGTTTAGGAAGCACATGAAGTTCGAAGTATTCCTCAGCTTCTTCTCTGCTCAAATCACCAACAATGTATGGAGTTACATATGGAACAAGTAAAACTATTGATAATAAGTGCAAGTATGATGTAGTTAGAATTAGAGAAAAATATAATTATTAATTATAATTGACAAAATAAATATACTTTTTGTAATCCAGTTTATAAAAAATGAATCAGAAGAGGTAAGGACTACATGAAAGAACTTATTTTGTTTTGTACAAGTCACCAGCCAGTTGAGAAATGATATTAGAAGAGATCCTCCTTCTTTTGATTTAGTAAGTTTAGTAAGTTTGGAGAACAAGTGGGCTTCATCAAAGATCAAAAGAGGTGGTGATTCTATTTTATTTTTCCATAAAGAATATGTCTCAATTGTCTCATCAATCTTTTCAAATAATTCAATGACATCTTTATTAGTAATCTTAAAATTATTTTGTTGTTTATATGATAAAGTGTTCAATAATACGCTACAATTTTTAATCAAGTTTGAATTATTTGCGAAGAATTGACGAAATTGTGCAGAAATTGAACAATACAAGTTTTCTGGTGTATCAAATGAACCAGTACGGCAGTCAATAATAAGAGGGTTGACATCACACATTTTTGCTACATCACGAATCAAAGTGGTTTTTCCAGAATTAGGAGGGCCTAAGATGACATGAATTCTTGGAATATTATAGCTAAATGCCTCTTTAAACTTTTTAATTTCTTGATGTCGATAGAAATAAGGCCTCATACAATTATGAGGCGAAGTTGATAGATGTCTTAAAGATCTAGTCACAGACATGATGAAATTTTTTTATTGAATAGCAGTAAAGATAAGTTTACTCTTAAAATATAAATCATGGAGTAAATTCTGATGCATTATCAGTTGTACAAACTGATCAATTAATTGCCGACAAAGCTTAAGCCACAAATCAGTAAATACTCACATAATGGAGATTTCAATAATTGTTATAATAATATTATTATTTTTTTAGTTCAGATTCTTACTTTTCTGCAAAATTTGCAAAATTTACTTTTGAAATTACTAATATCAGTAATATGTATTTTTTTTCGCAAATATGTAACTCAAATATTAATGTAACCTGATTTATTATTTAGTTCGAATAATATATTCTGAAACTTTATACTTTTAGAACATTTATTATATAATGAATTCGCAAAATATTTTTTTCAGGAGTTTAAAATTATTTTTATCAATTACAATATATTGTATTGTATACGTTCACTCACTGCCACAATTAATCAAAGTTTCACAATTTATGGCAAATTATGATTATAATTAACAAGCAATAAGATTTTGTAAAAAAACTGATTTATAAAAAAATATAATTACATAATTTTTTTTATTCGGTACTACAATTTTTTTACATTATATTAAAATCAATGTGTATATATTTATTTTAACAGATTAGTTATAGAAAGTATTTATAAATTTTTATCCCATACTACAACTCTAATGGTAAGTCACCATATTTTTTTACGTACTAATCAATAAATTTATTTGTTAAATATTTAAGTTTGCTCTTTTTAATAAAATAATTAAAGTTCAGAGTTTTTGTTATCATCTTAATTTGCTTAATCATTAAATAACTTCGAGGGTTTAATTTGATAAACGAGGGTTAATGATAATTGTTAAAAATGCAATTACAGTATATAATAATCAAAATGTAATAAATAATTAATAATTTGCTCTTTTATCGAATTCCTCTTTATTAAAATTTAATATCTTTAACTTGCTTTTTGGATTTCTCATCAAAATCTTTCAATTATTCGAAAAGTAGTTAAATAGTAGTTAAATGTGGATAATTCTAAAATCAACAAAATTTATAAATATATCCATAAGTTTGTGATAAAAAATTTATTTTCTTCTTAATTACAAGTAATAATTCGGAAGTTTACCATTAAATTGTATTCGAATTTATAATATTCATACAGTATACTATTAGATAATCATTAAATTGTCTTACATAAAACCGATGTTGCAATATATATTATAATGGGATGTTAATCGGATATTATCAATATAATAATCGATATTGATAATTCTAGTAAATTAATTTTGTAATAAATATTTCATATAGTTCAAATTACAGATCATGTTTATTGTAATTCTATTCTATAATTTCTTATAATTTGAACAAATCACAAATTAGAATAAATGTTAAAAAAATAAACTATTTAAATTACAAACTAAGAAATCTATAAAAATCTGTTACTCTAGTCTTAGTGTTTAAATAATTCTAAATAAAAAAATGTGATAGGAATGAATTAGCCGTAAAAATGTATCATATTTTATCGTTTCGGCTGGATTATCTAACGGATTTTCGTTAATTCAAAATCCATCTATAAAAAAAATAAAATTTATTTGAACAATTAACAATTTATTATTAAAAATTTGATCTTTTAAATATTTTTTAATAATCACCTTCCGGAATTTCTAAATTTTCTTGATCTTCTGAATGAAGGTTTGCATTGTTGGTAATTTCATCTTCTTCCACATCTATTGATGTAAAGTAACAAATAAAAGTTTAGTCAAAATCCTATTAATAATTGACCAAAGACTGATGCAAAATATAATCAACTCCTAATTAAAATGTAACATTTCTTACCATCATTTGCAATATAACGTTTTTGTATATATTGGAATTCTACTTATTATAATTTAATTTTAATAAAATTTATTTATTATAAAACGAAAGATTTTACTAATTTAAAATGATTAATTACCTTTATTATTTGATAATTTTATTTTTTTAGACTTGATATTATGATTTACATCGTCTTTATCGTCATCTGTTTAAATAATTGAAAAAAGTCTTTTTAATGCAAATTTACTTATCATTAATTGAAAATAATATAATATATTTATTACCATTAAAATTATTTCTTTTAGATTTGCCTTTTACTTCTTTATCTATAAAATTAATTTTGAATTACTAAAATATATATGAATAATGTTAATATTTTTAAATTATTATATTAATCTTACTGATTGCTGTAGAATTATTTGGTTCAATTTGATGTTCAGTTTGCTCAGATATAATATCTTCAATTTCTAAAACAAAAATAAGTATAATTATTTGAAAATAAAGTAAATTTCTTAATATACAATGTATAAACTTACTACTTGGAATGCTTAAGTTTTGTTGCATACTATGATAAGCTAGAAATATAAATAATTTAATACCTTCTAATATACCAAATAAATAATAACAATAAATAAATGTAGTACCTTCTTGTTCTTCTATTAATTTAATAAAGAATAAATTACAAAATTATTAGATATAGCTAACATACGAATGAATTTTAATTATAATTTATTTACCTTCAGTAGCATTTTTTGGTTCATGTAAATTTTCAAAAATGTGAAATTTACTAACTTTCCTAACTAATGAATTAATAGAACCAGAATCTGTATAATTATTTGTTGCACATATATCATCTATCTGCTGTTCATTATTTTCATTTTGATAGTGTAATTTTCGAATTTCCGCAATTTCATCCTTGAGATACCAAATGTCGGGTCTTTCTGCTGGATTTGCATTCCAACATTGTTCCATTAATTTTTTATACCTTAAAGGAGTTCCTGGCATTACTTTTGGTCTCATCCCATTTATTATCTTCAATGCTAAATCACAATCGTGTTCAAAATTAATAAAAGGTGGTTGACCAGATGAAACTTCCCACATTAGCATCGCAATACTATAAATATCAGATGCAAAAGTACTTTCTTTTCCACAAATAATTTCTGGTGCTATATAAGGAAGATTTCCATATATACTATTTTCTGGTTTATTGGCTGGTCCACAAAACCCGAGATCACCAACGTGAAAAGTATTTTCAGGTTGTATAGTTAATATATTTCCAGAATGTAAATCTCTATGAATTGTATTCTCTTTATGGATCGAATAAAGTGAACTAATTATATCACACATAATGCCAGCCTTTTCCTTCCATGTAAGTTTATAATGATTTTGTTGTAAATATTTTCTTAAATCAATACCCATTTTCATCATTACAAGCATATAATTTCCATCCGGTTGATCTCTTGTTAAACCATGACATTTTACCAAATTACCCCATCTGTTATTTATATTCAAATGATATTTACACTACAAATTACAAAATTTTCAAAAATATAGTTAACATTGAACTATTATCTTATTAGAGCTTAATTATACCTCATCAAACCAATTTCTGCTAGCACTTTCAACATTTTCTAACTTCTTAAGTATTACTTCAAGCATTCCATATCTTTTTAGTTGTTGCTCTTTATTATCCCATTTATGGTATGGCCCGTTAATCCAATCTGCTGTATAGATTTTAGAGCATCCACCTTCAGTTAAATATTTAACATTCTGTAAACTGTTGTAAGGTATCCATTCTACTATCCTATGTGGAATAGATGTTTCCATTTGACAACTTTGTATTAAATTATCAATATCAACATTTTTAGATGTCCAATTTGAAAATTTTGCTATTAAATAATCTCGAACACAATATTCACAATATAATGTAGCTAAGCATTCTTTTTGACAATTTTCACAAATCCTTATTGTTCCTGAATTATAAAGAATTTTCTCATCATCAAAACAGATGTCTAAGATTTCATTTATTGCATATGACTTTTCATCATCTGTAAGAGATTCATCAGCAAGAATAACTTGTTTTCTGAATTTATGTATTTTTTCTATATGATTATTATAATCTGATAATGATCTTGCTCTATTTACCACAGCATTAACCAATTCTTTTCAAATATTAGACATGTTGAAATGTTAAAATTCGGTTGATTATTTTATAAATGTAAAAAATGTTAACTATCTAGAAGAGGAAAAGAATTAAAATGCATTTTTTTTTAGACTGGAACTTTATTTATAATAGCCAATGATCGGCATAAAATTCTAGGATTCTGATTGTTCTGCAGGTGCAGTGTGACTATACTTGCCGCCCATTTAAAATCCCCTCCCATCCCCTCCCATCCCCTCCCCTCCCCTCCCATATCTCATCCCATCCCAAATCCCAATCCCAAATCCCATCCCATCCCAGATCCCAAATACTTGTGTAACAGTTCTCCCATTGGCCAATTATCACGTGACGTTACACAGACTTCCAAAAAAAGGAAATTTTGCCTCCCGCAAAAAATGGGCGGATTTGGTTTCACAAGTATTCCAAAAAAGGAAATTTCTATGCCGATCACATAATTCCGGCCGTAATATTTTAGTTTTCGAAGTCTAATGTTAATTCAGGTCAGAATTTAGTTTAAATCCTTATCCTACATACCCAAATTTTTAAGAGATTTACCGATCAGATTTTAATGAAATTTATATCATTGGATTTGTCTCGATGCAAGGAATTTAATGGCAGTGAAATTATATTCCTAACATTAATATTGACTAAGTTATTATAAAAAATATATTTTATAATATATATTATTAAATAACATGTATAAAGCAAGCAATAATTGGTTACTTTTAATATAAAAAGTTTTTAAAATATATTTATTCAATTTATTATTTTATATTTTTTATTACAATTTAACTTTGAATTAACTTAAACCTATCTATTAATTCATCAAAAAAAGTTTGATTATTTATTTCTAATATATATAATTTGATAGATATTATTATTATTGCATAAATATTTAATAAAATAATATTTACAAACCATGAATTAATTAACTGTTAATCTAAAAAAACAATATCAGCAGATATCATCAAAATTATTAATTCAAATAAAATAATCAATATATTACTGAATACTAACTGCTAACATGTTACTTTTAAATAATATATAGTATAAAAATACATTTTTTATAATAAATCAGTCAATATTAATTTTAGAAATATGATTTCACTACCATTTAATTCCTTGCATCAAGACGAATCCAAAGATATAAATTTCATTAAAATCTGATCAGTAAATCTCTTAAAAATTGGGTTTGTAGGATAAGGATTTAAACCTTTATAATTTGTAATTCCGGCCGGAGTTAAAATATAAACTTCGTAAATCTGTTCGGGATCTTAATTTTGCTCATATTCTGGTAATGGATGCAATGCTGGCCAGAATTATATGATCGGCGTATAAATTTCCTTTTTTGGAATACTTGTGAAACCAAAATCTCTCAATTTTTGCGGGAAGCAAAATTTCCTTTTTTGGAAATTTGTGTAACGTCACGTGATAATTGACCAATGAGATTATTTGGGATAAGGGATGGGATAAGGGATATGGGATATGGGTGGGATTGGGATTTGGGATTGGGATGGGATTTTGGCAAATGGGAGGGGATTTTGGCAAAAGGGATGGGATATGGGATGGGATGGGATAGGGGATTCTCCCATCCCATTTAATATGGGTGGCAAGTATAAGTGTGACACAAAATTTGGAACTTTATTTATAATTCCGTTTATTTTGTGCTAATTAGGCAGTATTGCCGATTATTGTCATAAAATTCTAGAATTATGTCTAGAATTCTGACAAAGAAACTGTTAGTCCGCCGTTTCTGCAAGTGCAGTGTGACACAAAATTTGGAACTTTATTTATAATTCCGTTATTCGTGCTAATTAGGCAATATTGCCGATGATCGGCATAAAATTCTAGAATTATGTCTAAGAATTCTGACAAAGAAACTGTTAGTCCGCCGTTCTGCACTTCTGCAAGTGCAGTGTGACACAAAATTGGATTAAATTTAGTAATCCCTGAATAAATTAAGTTTCACGAATTTTTTAGGATAAATTATCACATAAATTATCACAAAATTTAATTATTTGATCATCCAACCATTACCAGTTTAATCTTTCTTTAATTTAATAAAATAATTTTAATTTATCTATTTTCACCTTTAACATCATTATTTTTTGATCTATATAGAAATAAAAATCCTTTGTTGATAAAATAAAAGAATAAATGAATATTAAATTATAAGGTTTATCTCATTAGAAGTATAATATGATTAGGTATAATGTTCCGAAAGGAACGAGTCAGGTCGGGTTTGAGAATGTACTTGAACTCGACCCGAGTATAAAAACCAAACTCGATAAATATTTGGGTTTACATTTATATAACTCGACCCCTGACCCGACTTGACATAGTTTAACTTCTGAAATAACCTGAGTCAAATAAATTTCAAAACAAGTTCATTTATGATCAGTAAGACAATAGGCCACTCAACTTTTACTAGTAAAATTCGATAAATTTTCATATTTTTATTATAGTAAAACAAAAATATTTTATATTATTTAATAATTTTTGGCGTATATCTACAGCAACATGTTAATAATAATATCCAACTTTTCATATTGTACACGTTATGGACCGAAGTTGGTTCAATGAATGATAAGAATAGTCTCAATAATCGTCATAATTATTTTTAATGTAAAATTTAAATTTTAAAATTTATAATCTCATTAGATGTTTCTTTTCATACCCTACACCATCAAGACTTTCAAGCACATACATGCACAGATTGTATTAGTTTTGAGATTGAATCTTTCATAGCTCATTGTCTTTTTGGAACACAACCTATGTTCACATAAACGTCCACTTTGATTTCTATCAAATCAATTTTAAAAACCATAAACTTCTCAATGAGTCTTTACATTTTTTATATTGGTGATGGAAATTTCTCTTCTTCAAAAGTTCTCTAATAAAAAGTTTGTTTCAAAAGAATTTCGCTTTCCAAGAGAGCTTCACACATCTTAATAATATAATTAAAAATTAGAAATTAAAAATTACGTAATATAAACATAATCTCATTCATTTAATCATCTGATTAAAACCCGAGTCAACCAGGGAAGTAAAGGAATGGCGGGTTGGATCGAATCCAGGACTCATGTCAAAAAATGAAAGAACCGATCTGGAATTTAAACACGAGTTGGGTCAAATAACCCGGGTCTGACCTGACTCTTTGAACACTAAATTTAGGTAATTGAGTCAAAGATTATATATCATTCTCTCTTGAGAAAAAACAATGCAGAATAAATTTTAACATTAAAATTATCTAAAAAAAAAACAATTTAAAATAATTTAAAAATACTCTAGCAATTATTTAATTAGTAATCTAGTAAATACTGTAAATTACAGGAAAATATGACATCTGGAATGGAATTCCAAAGATTTCCATTAATGTCATATTATACGTCCTATAACGAAAATATACATTATTTTTTTAAATATTAGGTAAACCAAACTTTGATGAACATTTTGAGTGTAAAATATATATTAAATTAATTTAAATTAATTTAAATGTGAAATTTCAAAATTTAAAAAATTGAGTCGCCAACTCCTGATTAAATAATTTGTTGTCAATATTCTAATATACTTTTTTTTTAAAAAAAAAAAAATCGGGATTATCTAATTTTAAAATATATGATGCGGTAATTTTTTTTATTTTTTTCGCCAAAAGATTTGAACCTGTATAATATCAAGTTTTATTATTATATATTATTACGGACATTTTTATTGAGGCGTTTGTGTTTTTTTCCTTTTTTCATTGTTGTAAGACCTAAGCCCGTGATAAATCACGTTTCCCACCACCTTATTAATAATAGCTTGGTTTAATAATGCTAAAGAATAATTAAATATTTATCCTAATATTCAAATAAATCTCCAAATTCGTAACCTGATTTTCCACAAGGTCAATATTTACGCCTTTATATATGAATCCGTAAATAACCTCCTAAAGAAACATTCTGCGCCTCTTACCACTATGTTTTACTGCAAAAACCTAAAATTTCCTATCTCATATAATTTCTGCTTATACGAACTACAAGTATTAGTACTTGTTATTTTTCATGTTTTTGAAATTTTCATTTTTCTTCGTCTTGACCCTCAAAACCATTTCCTTAAATGTTGATCTACAAATTAATCACTTGATTTCCTAATCATCTGATAATCATCTGACTCCTACTATAAAATGATCTATTAGTTTAACGTCATCCCGGACGTTACATTTATAACGTCACTAAAAATTTATACCAAATATAATACTACGCCTCATAATTAATAAATTTACTAGGTATATTACGGCATTACATTGTAAAGGCCATTTTTGTTAAGGCGTTATTGTATTTTTTTCCTTTTTCCATTATAAAGGCCATTTTTGTTGAGGTGTTATTGTATTGTTTCCTTTTTTCATTGTAAAGGTTTTTTTTTTGAGAACGGAAATTACCGAATTTTATATTCTGATCATCATATTACTTTTCACATGATTGTACTTAGAATATTGAAATCACATGATCAATATTATATTCAGTAAACTTTGTTTTATTTTTTATTTAAACAGAGTTAACAGACTACTAACGCTAACATGTCTTGTTTATCTCATGAACGAAGCTACTTGTTGATAAAACGATAATACTAAAAAAATGCTTATTCTAAAAACTTGCCGAAATTCACGTGATCAGTCGAGACGTACCATTTTTATGACAGGACATCCTATACAAAATTAATAATCCAAAATTCAATATTTAGTTTTTGTATTGATTTGCCCACAACGTAGTCAATCATAAAGGTTATTTTAACCAAAATACAAACTAAAATACTTTAATCAAAGTTAATATAATAAATACAGTATATAAATTAAAAAAAATAATAATTTTCTAATAAGAAAATTTATAAGAAATTCAGCATTTTGGGTCAAACTTTATCTTCTTTTAAACTATATTATTATCATCATTATAGTCATCATCGTTTTTGTCACCTAAAAGCTCTAAATTTTCATTACGAATATTTAAATGTTTTTCATATCTTTTACGTGTTTTTCCTAACTCATTTAGATAATCACTATCAATATAATACTCTTTTAACAAAATTTCTAATACGGCTACTCTATCTTCAATTTTACCGTCTGGTGGCAGTTTACGTGGATCTTCTACTAATGGTATTCCTCCACGAGAGACGTATCTATTTGCTAAATATTTTTTTAACCTCCGACGAAGTGGCCAACAACTTAACAAGTGTGTTTGACAAATTCCCCTTAAAAAAATAAATAATAATAAATTGTTAATAATATTTTTTAAATACTTATTATAAAATATGTTAATAATTACCATGGAGAAAGTTTTGATGCTCCAAATAGTAAAACAAATATCCCGCTTATAACACTATAAAAACCACCAAAGTTTTCTATAAGTTTTTTAACTAAATAAAGAAGGAAAATTTATTATAAAAAATGAATAAATTAATATTCAAATACAAAAAAATTTTAATATTTAAAATTATTAATTACCGTCATTTTTAAATGTCATAATATCATCATCAACTACGAACTTATATTTCTGTGACAATTCTAACACAGTGAAAGCATTCGGTATTTGTGCAAGTATTTTTTCTTTAATTACAATATCCATTCTATCTCTACCTGCATCAAAACCAAGAAATCCAGTAAGATATGAAGAATAATATTTCATACTTTTGTAATAAAAATCATACACATGATATTGTCCTGGAGTAATAAAGTATTGGTTAAGAATTAATTTCATCTCAATAATATCATTATACATCGTAATTTTGGTAAATGATTTAAAACTAATTTCGAAATAATCATAAATTGTCGAATTATCTAAATCAAGAACAAAGAGAAGTTTTTTATTAAATTTATGATTGACGTTTTCATTGTCAGGGGTAAATTTCATGCAACTATTAGTAACATTAGTAAAAAATTCGGTACTTCTAGGAATTGAATTATTGTTGTATAAATCGTTTATCATGTTTGGATAAAATTCCTTCATAGCTGTGAAATTAACAAAATAATTAATTTTAAAAAATCAATCGTCAAATTTTAATATCAATAAACTTACTTTTATTGTCATTATCTTTATCATAGAAAGAATAATTTTTAGGAATATACAATTGTGAACTTATTGCGTATAATTTGTATACCGATATTTTTAATGATGAATTGTTGTCGTAATTGTCTTTTATTATGAAGTTAACAAGTATAATGAATACTACATCTTAAATAATGTTTTTTCGAAAAAAAAAAAAATGTTGCAAACTCTTACTTAAAGTTCTTGAACAAATTTCAAACTCTATTTAAAAGAAAAAAAAAGTTTAAGATTTTATATTATATATAATTTATTGGAAATTGTTAAATACCTGGATATGAAATTGTTATCAATTTTTTAGTATTAATTTCAGAAATGAATTCGCTAAATGAATTCCAACCATAATAAACAAGAACACATGAAAAGACAACAGCAATCAATAATCGCAATATGCTGAAAAATTTAGGTTCTGTTTTTTTAAAATGGAAAGATTCTAAAAAAAACATTTTTAATATGATAAAGTTTTGGTTCCTGACCCAGAAAATATATATAAAAGAGGTTCGAGTATGATCACGTAGATCTTTCCTGTTATCATAATTCCGGCCCTAAAAAATTATGTACCTTACCCCTGCATATCTCATATTTCTGGTCCTACTGATCTACAAGAGAATATAGGTAGAGTATGATATGACCTACATGGTATGGTGCTAAAATTGGCAGGTATGATTATTATGTACAACAGAATGAATATTTTATACAAGAACTTTAGTAGATCTTAATTAATTGGTGTTTTATTTTCGAAATTGTTCTTCAATTATCCTACAATTGTTATTTTGAATGAAACGTATACAAGTTAAAGATTTGTGTTGATACCATAATACTACCAAAGTTTCGTACTACTGTACCTTTACTTAATTAAGTGATTTAAACGTACATTAATAAATAGAATTTTTATCTTGCAAAAATAATTATATCCAAAATATGCAGAAATTTTCTTTTTATTTTAATAACTTCAAAAAATATTTACTAATATTCCTGAAACATTTGCAGAATTTAGAGTTTTTATTTAATGCAATCATTTGTATAAATTCTCTGGTTGCCTTGATTGGAAATTTATTCGTTTGGACTAGTATTGCTAATATGGATTACTATTATAAAGGGGAAGATCTTGTTATTGTGTTTGACTTGTTTTCAATGTCAAGTTTAACGATTATATCAGGAGTTGTTACAGTAATTATAGTAAACTATTTCTTAAATAATGTTAATAATGTTAACTTTTAAAATGATAATTTTATTTTATTGTATTTTATAGGCAACATTAAGAACTCACGATCATACAATAATATATTTTATCACGAATGCAGCATACATTTTATATATATATTACGCATTATTTAACAATATAGATATTCCTGACTATAAGTGGATTATGTATTTACATATAACAATAATGTTACTTTTATTTATTGTATACATTCGGTTACATCGGAAAAGGTAATAAATTAATCTTTATACATTATAAAATTACTCGATAACCCTCTAAAATTCAATTCACGTATTAGGGAAAGGGGTGACAAAGATAAAAGGAATGACGAAAATAAAGGAAACGACGAAGTTCCGAAAATTTCAAGTTAAATTTTCACATTTGTTATATTAAAATTCTTCATATACTTTCCTAATTATTGTTTTTTGTATGTTTATATTAGAAATTTATAAGGGATATAATAGACAAAAAATTTTGTGTCATGCACAAATTTTAGTTGCTTTGTGTTCGCAATTTACTTATATAGCTTTAATGATAGAAGACGAAACTATTGTGGAAAATCCGTTTGATCTCTTGAGATATGTAACTTGGCCAAATGTCCTTTTATGTTTAATTGTTATAATGATGATTAAAGGAGTAAATAATTCAAATTTTTTTTACTTGTATTTTTTCTCAAAAAAAAAAAAAAAATGAAAAAAAGTAATTAATTATAATACTTATTTATTTAAGGTTCGCGAAGAATCAGGATGTATAATGCTCTTATTTTACATTGCTAGTTTTATTCTTTATGGATTTTATGTTTATATATCAATAGACGCAATTAAAGTATTAACTTCACAAGACTATTTAGATAACCCTGGATATATATTAGGTACTGTAAATGCGACAAAAATTGTAATACGGTATTTTACTTTCAAGAAATTTAAACTAATCGATTTTATTTATTTATTTATTTCACTTATAGAGAAAAAAATTGATCTTATTGTGAATATAATTTCATTTTGTATAACAACAATTACAATGATAAACTCAATAATTTGCCATAAGAATTTCGGAGCGGAAAAAAAATTTAAAGATCATCGTAAGTAAAAAAAAAAAAATTTATTTTATTTAGAACTTACAAGAAGGATTTACCTATAATATTTATTATTTAGTTTTAAATGATGAACTGAAACATTTTAAGGAATCATATTATTATAAAGATGATATTGATGAATATTATAATAGTAACAACCCTTGAATCATGTATCCTTTGTATAGTAGTATTACAGTGTTTATTTTTTTAAACATTGAATTTTTTAAATGTTTTGAAGTAATTAATAATATTTTCAATAAAAAATTTATAAATAAATAGTAAATTTTATAAATGAAATAAATTCGTGAGAATAAAAAGTCGATAATTAATGAACTCTATTTATTACCTACCTATGTGTTTTGAGCATCAAAAATTGTAATAAAAGGTTCAAATTGGCATTATAAAGTTTTTTTTATATGGCAACTATGGCAACGCACATTTCTTTATTAGATATAAGTATAAATACATTATCTGACAAGAAATTCATAGTAGTATAAAAATACACTATCTACCATACCATATTATGTATGGCTGTATTATGTACTAATATAGTATTCAATACCACTTTTGTTGCTCTATCTAAAAAAAAACTACTACTATTGTATTAATCATTTTATTTTTCTTGTCCTTCTACCTTGTATCTGATTCTTCTGTTTCGACGTTTATACGCTTCTTGCCTTCTTTTATACCGTCGTTTTCCACTTCTTGTGTCTTTTAGTAACCTTGCTGGGCATTTAGCGTTAACTTCATGATGTTCTTTAAAATCTTCATTCAAGACCGACCGTTGGATTTGCTTTACCTTTTTTTTTCTAACCATTGTTTTTGCTAAAACCTTTATTGCGTCAAATTTAAGCTTTTCCCATTCTTTCATGAGAAGACAATCATCTATATTTTTTGCGTCTAAAACATGAAAATTTATATTCATAGCTTTCCTTCTTCAGTTCCACAAATATCAGATTAACGGGGCTTTATCCATTTCTTCTTTTTTTCCCTTCTTAAATCGTTGATGATAAGCATTATCGTAATTTTTGATTAAGCAAATTTTTATAATGGAGAAACTAAGTTCATGATTCATGCGAATTAAAAACCAAACATTCCTTAGTATTTTTTTACTTTTCATTATGATACATAAAAAATAATGAATTTTGTTTTCGATTAACCACAACGTAGTCAACCTATCCGAATAACCATTTCAATCGAAAGTACATAAATTAAAAACAAATAATAATTTCCTGATTAAGGTAGTTTTATAAGAAATATTGTTAAATAATAAAAGTTAAGCCTAAGCCTTTTTTGTTAACCGCAAAAAAAGAAAAAAGAAATAATACAAAAGAAATTTGATCAAATTTTAACTCCTTATAAACTTATATCATGCATTTTCGTCTCCTAATACTCTTATATATTTGTTACGTGTTTTTCTTAACTCATCTAGATAACAATCATCAATATAATATTCTTTTAACAAATTTTCTAATATAGCTACTCTATCTTCGATTCTACCATTCTCTGGTAGATTACATGGATCTTCTACTAATGGTATTCCTGCACGAGAAACATATCTACTTGCCAAACTTTTTTTAAATCTCCGACGACATGGCCAACAACGTAACAAGTGTGTTTGACAAATTCCCCTTAAAATAAATATAATAAAATTATTTATTAATATCATTTTAAATGCATTAAAATATTTTTTATATTTACCATGGAGAAAGTTTTGAAGCGCCAAATAGTAAAACAAATATTCCGCTTATAGCACTATAAAAACCACCAAAATTTTCTATAAGTTTTATAACTAAAAAGAGAAGAGGAAAATTAATTTTAAAATTATTCAAATGCAAAATTAATATGTAAATTATAATTACCATTATTTTTGAATGTCATAATATCATCATTAACTATGAAATCATAATAATGTGACAATTCTAACACAGTATTCACAGTATTAAAAGTATTCGGTATTTGAGCAAGTACGTTATCTTCAATTACAATATTCATATCATCATCATCTGCATCGAAACCAAAAAGACCAAAAATAGGTTTAGAATAATATTTCGTATTTTTGTAATTAAAAGTATAATTGTAATATCGTCCTGGAGTAAGAAAGTGCTTGCTAAACCCTAATTTCAATTTCATCTGTTTTTTAGGACTTAATTCCACCTTCGCCTCATTAAAGTCAAAATTTGTCGCAGTGTAAAATGATTCAAAACCAATTTCGAAGTAATCATAAATTGAAAAATTATCCAAAGTAATAACAAAGAGAAGAGGGTGCCGTTTATAATAGGGATGTTTGACGAATTCATTTCGAGGAATAAATTCCATACAACGATGATTAAGTTGATTAACATAAATGGAAAAATCGGTTCTTTTAGGAATTAAACTATTGTTGTATAAATAATTTATCATGTTCGGATAAAATTTGGGCATCCCTGTCGCTGTGAAATTAACAAAATAATTAATTTTTAAAAATCGATCGTTATATTTTAATATCGATAAACTTACGTTCATAATTGAAATCTACATAGGAAGACTCATTAGCGAAATACACTTGAAAATCTAAGTCATTATAATATAATTTGTATAATGATATTCCTAATGTAGAATTATTGTCGGAATCGCCTTTCATTATGAAATTGATAAATATATTTAATATTAATTTATATTATAACTTTAAAATAATATTTTTAATCTCTTACTTAAAGTTCTTAGGCAAATATTAAACTCTATTTTTTAAAAAAAAAGTCAATTAAGGCTTAAAGATTTTTACATTATATATAATATAAAAATTAGATACCTGGATATGTAATAAACATGAAATTTTCAGTATTAATTTCGGAAATGAATTCGTCAAATGAAATCCAAATATAATAACCAAGAGCAACTGAAAAGAAAAGCGCAGTCAACAATCGTAATATGCTGAAAAATTTAGGTTCTGTTTTTCGAAAACTTTGGTAAGATTCTAAGAGAAACATTTTTATTATAGAGTTTAGTACGACTCAGCTATTTTATAGTCCAATCCTAATTCTTGTCCGCTGATCAGCAGTTGAATTTTTTTTTTTTGGTAGCACGTATTTGTCGATCATCCTACAATGGTTATTTTAAATGATCTGTATTAGTAAGTAGCTGCATTAAAATATACAGTTATTGCATATTAAGGAAATTAGGAAATTTCTGAAATTTCTGCAAAAATAGTCAAATATTAAAGTACATTTTAACCGTAAAGAATATGGATAGTATTTCTAATTACTTTTATGAAATCAAGAGCAATCTACTTCTAAATTTGAGTTCCATAGAGATATTATTTTGTGTCGTCATTCTCGCAATAGACGAACTCACTTTTGCTAGGTTCCTTGTGCTATTTTATAACTCTGTCCACTGATCTGCAGTTGATTTTTTTTTTGGTAACACGTATTCTGTAACAAACCATATATGTAAAAAAAAAATAAAAATAATTGAGGTTTATTTTCGAAAATGTATGTCGATTATCCTAAAATGATTATTTTGAATGAAATCTTTTACGCCATCAAAGCTGTACTACCAGTACAAAATGATTATCAAAATCATAGTTACTATTGGCTAATTTGTTATGTTTAATTATAGATTTTAGGATTTATAACCATGCTTAACTGCAGTTACTGCATAAATAAGGAAGTTTCTGAAAAATAGCCAATTAAAAATAAACCCACAAAACTTAAAGTACATTCTTAACCGTATAGTAACTAAAAAAAAAAAAATTTATCCCTCGAAATAAAAATGAAGAAAATTTCTCAGTATTTTGATGGGCTCAAGAAGAATCTCTTTCTATATTTAAGTTCCATAGAGAATTTATTTTGTGTCGTCCTTCTTGCATATTCTATTGTTGCCTTGATTGAAAACATTTTCGTTTGGATTAGTTCAAGAGATTTTATAAATTCTCTAGACTGTTTTTTTAATTCAGTTTTAGTGATTATATCTGGAATTATTACGGTAATTATAGTGAGTTCCTTTTAAAATTATGTTCTAATTTTAAAATAATGTTATTTCTTGTATTTTTATAGGCAACATTCAGAACTCTTAACCATATATTAATAAATTTTATCGTGAATGTTACACTCATTCTATATACGTATTACCTCTATTATTATAATGTAAAAATTTCCGGCTCTATAACGTTTATAGTTTTACAAGCAATATTTCTGTTACTTATTTTGCTTATAGTTATTATTTGGTTACGTCGAAAAAGGTAAATAAAATTAATAAACATTCTATATATAAAATTATTTAAACAAGAATCCTAACATGTAAAATCTAATTAGTACATTTAAGAAAAGTTTATTTGCGAACAAAGAAATGGATACCGAAAATACCAAAATTAAAGGTTAAATTTTTAATATATATAATTTTAATTGAAGTTAAATTTTCTATATACTTTCTAAAATATCAATATACTTGATAGAAATCTATAAATGGTATCATTTGCAACTAACTTTGTGTCACGCACAGATTTTAGTTGCTATACTTTCGCAGTTTACTTATATGAATATAATGATATCAATAATATACGGTAGTAACGTGGGAAGTCCGTTTGATCTCTTGAAGTATATACCTTGGCCAAGTGTCCTTTTATGTATAATTGCTCTAATAATGATTAAAGGGGTAACTAATTTAAACTTTTTTTTTTTAAAAAAAAAGGAATTAATTATCTATCATATTTGTTTATTTGCAGGTTCGCGAAGAATCAAAATGTAAAATGATCATATTTTACATTGCTAATTTTACGCTCTATATATACTATATTTGTGTATTAATAATAGAAATTAATATATTAACTTCACAAACTTCACAAGGAAACTCTGAATATATTATATTTATATTAGGTACTGTAAATATGACGAAAATTGTCATATGGTATTTTACTTTAGAAATTAAATAACCGAATTTATTTATCTACAGAAAGAAAAATTGATATTGTTTTGGTCATAATTTCAATTTTTATAACAACATTTACAATAATAAATTCAATAATTTGCCATAAGAATTTTGGACAAGACTTAAAAGATTATCGTAAGTAAAAAATTTTTTTTCTTTTTTATAAATTTTAAAAGAAAAATTTTATCAACTAAAATAATATGTATTGTTTTAGTATTAAAGGAAGAACTGAAACCATTTAGGGAATCATATGATTATAAAGATGATCTTGATGATTATCACGAACGAACGTAACGACTCTTGAAACAAATAACTTATTTATCAGCACATTTTTTTTTAACGTTAAATTTTTTAAATTTTTAAATTAATAATTACAATATGTTTTATATATATATATATATATACACTACATATTTTTTATGAAATGAAATGTATTCGTGAGAATTATTCTTTATTCACGCGAAAATTTTCAAAATGTTACACAAATAAATAATCGACAAAGCTTTTATTTTATTACCTTTACGAAACAGAAGCTACCTCGCAGTAAGAGCTGAAAATTATCGGATAAAGGGATTTTTCTATAAAAAAGGCAAAAAATAAAAAATAAATTAAAACTAAGATATGAGGAAGTTTAATTTTTTATATCAACCACAGCCAGATTGATCCTTCTTGTCTTCCTTTGATGCCTTTTGATCCTTTTGTTCTTACTACCTGTATCCTTATTTTTTTGATATATTCTGAGCAGTAAAATCGTCAACAGAATCTTATCCAGTTTATTTATAATAAATGTCTACACTCTCAATATTTGCATTCACGTGATTTACATTATAGGTTTTGAACTATACAAATGAAATGTTACTTTTTCTATACATATATATATATATTAATATATATAAAGCTCATTCTGTTAAACATTATTTTTACTAGTATGGCGCAGTAAAAGACATTCTTATTATTTAACACCGTTTAACAATAAACACAAGTGCGGATATCTTTCACCTTTTTTTGACACTCCATACCTAATAGTATAAACGTATGGTAAAGGTTTCGGTCTTTAATAGAAATATACAGCCTTATTTTGAGGACAAAGTTTAATATACAACAAAAAACATTTTTTACATATATCACTTTCCAAAGAGTTTTTTTTACTTTTCTGCGTTCATATTTTATCCTTTATTTTACAATACTGGTTTTTTTTAACCTTTATTATATAAATTTCAATATTATACTCTTTCTTACATATACAATATGTCCTTTTCAAAACCAATTTCCTATCCTCCCGCAAAAAATTCGGTCTCCTTGAAAAAATTTCACGTGATTATCAAAAAGTGTTACCACGACAAATACAACAAAAATAAAAATTCTTAATTCAAGACAATATTCTACAAACTGTAACAACAAAACCACAAAAACCTTTTTTAACTTCACATACAAACGATACCGGTTTTATTTCGGAATTTTCATTCCATGTAATCATGAATATACGGATACACTACAAATGTCTCGTACGTGTACTGTACCGAGCCCTTTCATCATGTCACATGACCGACGCGCTTGCGTCCAGCATCAAAAAAATTTTTTGCGTTACATACGTTCAATAACTTCCACCCAAGCTCCAATCTAACGACAAAGTATCTCATGCTAACCTGCTTTGTCAACTAGTGGCTAATGAACCTACGAAAGAAGTTTATTCTTCAGATATATGGCCAGATATCAAGCCAATGACCTCAATTCTTCTTCAATCACGACAAGAAATATATTTATCACAAAAAATATGCAAAGTTTCGTCATGACTACAGTTTAAACCCTCGTACTGCAGAAAGACAACGCGCCCGTTTTCAACAGCATTGTGCTCGCATCATCCATTCCGCTCAATCTAGGACTAAAGATCCAGAGAATATGGACTTAGCTAGCTTCCAAACTGGCTATCGTCAGACGATATAGATTTTTATTTTTGTTATCACAAGTCTTTAATAGACTAATTAAACATTTACGATATCGAAAACTTGATCAATCCCCTAATGAAGCTAATTATAAGTTTTCTTTACCAACAACTTCATTCAGTCACCCAGTCTTTAATTACTTTTCAACAACCCCTGACACACCGTCTAAACCGCAACCTCCGGTTTCGACTTATGATCAAATTCCTTTACAAACAACTTCTACTACACCCACAACTCCTAATTATACCCATGGATTTAATTTCCTATACCAGATATACTGGTGCCTTTTCTACCTCAAATGCCTCTTCATTATCACCGAAGTAGTGGGAAACATATTCCCCTCGAACTAGGCAGCCGACGATGGTTTGATGAACTTTATAACATCAAAAAACGCCATGATGCAAAAGAAAAAGATAAACAACGCGCTCTCGTAAAACAGAATCAAGCCAAGATGTTGGGTACATCTACCAACAAGTTAGAACAACGCGTTGATTTAACGCGCGACCTCACAAAATTCTAAGACAAACATATGACGTTGTTCTCTGAACGTCGTACTAGGTTAGGAAATAAAAACTTAACGATACAAATCGACACATCAATACCGCGAAAGTGGAAAAATTGGAATCTGAATTTAAACAATTTCAAACTTAACTACTTCTCAGTCATCAGTCGTAACCAACTACACTACAATAACAAAGGTGATCCTCGTACGACACCAAAGGTTTAGAATCTCCTCCACGCATTTGAAGTAATGAAAGCAGTCGAAGGACGGGGTTTTTTATCTGGATGAATCAACCTGTGTGAGTCCAGGTTGTGATTGTTATCAACATTTCTTTTGAGTGAAATGACCACTACATCATTAACATTTTTACCAATTTAGAATAGTGTGAACCATTCCATTTATTACAGTATTGACAAGTGGTGGATGCATAGCAATAAACAGATTATGTACCTCAATTAAATAGAAAAATTTGAACTCATTAAAAGCTAAAGTCATTCCATTATATATGATGTTAAATTTATATACTGTATTTATATAGTTTTAATTAAAAATCAAGTTTATTGCAAAATAATATAAAACTGTTATTTAAAATAAATGACAAAATGAATTCAGTTATTTAGACTAGGACCCCGAACAATATATAAATAGGTCATAGGAAATTGGCAAAAATTTACTATTAGCTCCACGCATTTTTTCAGGGCCGGAATTATGATAATGTCAGTCAGTTACTAAATAAAGTAATATATTTCTTACCAACGTTATCAAAATTTATCTAAAAAAGGAAAGATTTTCATGATTATTTTAGCCTATTCTACGCGTTATTTCTTGTTACCTATTTCAGTATTGCTCGGGGTCCTTTTAGACTACTAATAATAAAAAACATGTAAAATAATATAAAGGATTTCACATGACATATCTAACTTTTTTTTTTCAGGTATTTAAACACTAAGTATTTTTATATATCTTCTGGAATTTCTAATTCCTCTTGATCTTCTGAATGAAAATTTGGATTATTTGAAATATCGTCATCTTCCATAACTGGTATAACATAAAAGTTATTAATAGAAAAGTATAAAAAAAATTTACAACATTAAAATCTTACCATTATTATTTGTAACATAATTCATTTGTGAGTATTGGAATTTACCTTAAAATATATTTTTGGAATAAATATTAATTATTATAGAAAGTCAATAGGAATATATTTTGCATTTTACATTATATGTTAATTACCTTTATTCTCACTTAATTTTATTTTTTTAGATTTAATTATATCTTCTTTTTTCTCGTCTGCTTGAAATAATAGAAAAAATATTTTAATATAATTATAATTAATTAAAAAAGTTTTAATATAGAATTATTTAATACCATCAAAATAAATTCTTTTAGATTTACTATTATCTGGCTCTACAAAACATAAAATTAGTTTTAAAATACAAAAGTATCATAAACATCATATTTTATTGATAATCTTACTGATTATTGTCAAGTCATATTGTCCAATTTGATGTTCAGTTCTTTTAAATACAAAATCTTCAATTTCTAAATAAAAAAATATTTACAAAATAAATAAAATAAATTCAATCTTTAATTATTTAATATGTAAATTATTCCTTACCACTCGGAATACTTAAGTTATGTTGTATACTTTGATATTCTAGCGATATAAACAATTTAATAAATTTTTAGAATGCATAAAAGTTTTTTAAATAAATATTAAGATATGCAGTACCTTTTTGTTCTAGTATAAAATTATTATAGTTTATAAAACAGCAATTTAATTAAATATAATTAACAAACGATTAAATGAATAAATATATTCAAATACATTAATTAATTTACCTTCAGCACTAGCATTTCTTGGAACAGGTAAATTTTCAAAAATATGGACTTTACTAAGACTTTCAACTAATGAATTAACAGAGCTAGAATCTGTATAATAATTTGTTATGCATACTTCATTATTTATCTGCTGTTCATCATTTTCGTTTTGATGATATAGTCTTTTCATTTTTTCGATTTCATTTAAAAGGTAATCAATTTTAGGTCTTTTTACTGGATCAGCATCCCAGCATTGTTCCATTAATATTCTATATTCATATGGAGTTCTTGGAATTATTTTTGGTCTCATTCCATTTATTATCCGCAATGCTAAGTCACAATCATGTTCCAAATTAATGAAAGGTGGTTGACCAGATGAAATTTCCCACATTAGCATTGCAATACTATAAATATCAGATGCAAAAGTGGTTTCTTTATTAGCAATAACCTCTGGCGCTATATAAGGCAGATTTCCATATATACCATTTAATGGTTTATTAGCTGGTCCACAAAATCCAAGATCACTAATGTAGAATGCTCTAATTTCTGTAGATAATAATATATTTTTAGAATGCAAATCCCTATGAATTGCATTTTCATTATGAATTCTATAAAGTGCTTCAATTATATTTGACATAATGTTAATTCTTTCTTTCCAGTTAAGTTTATGAAAATTTTGTTGTAAATATTTTCTTAAATCCATATCCATTTGTTTCATTACAAGCATATAATTTCCATCTGATGGATCTTTTGTTAACCCGTAACATTGCACTATACTCGACCATTTGTTGGTTATAGATAAATGAGATTTACACTAAAAAAAATAAATAAATAAATATCTTTAATTATATAAATTCTTATTTCAATCATGAATATAACATATTTTTATTTATTATATACCTCATCAAACCAACTTCTATTAGCACTTTCAACATTTTCTAATTTTTTAAGTATCACTTTAAGCATTCCATATCTTTTTAATCGTTGTTTTTTATTATCCCAATCATGGTAAGCTCCATCAATCCAATTTGCCGTATAAATTTCAGAATATCCACCTTCAGTTAAATATTTAATATTTTGTAAGTTATCATATGAAATCCATTCCACTATATTGTATGGAGCATATGAATCTATTTGACAATTTTGTATTAGATCATCAATGTTAGTATTTCCAGACGCCCAATTTGAAAAATTTTTTTTTAAATGATTCCGAATACAATATTCACAATATGATTTAGCTAAACATTCTTGGTTACAATTTTCACAAATTCTTTTTGTTCCCCTATTAAAAAGAACTTTGTCATTATCAAATTTAATATTTAATAAACATATTAATACTGATTTTTCATTTTTTGTAAGAAATTTATCGGCAAGAATAATTTGTTTTTTAAATTCATATCGTTTTTCTAAAGTATTGTAAATATTATGATCCACCAATGCATACACTCTATTGTATACAGAAGCAATTAATTCGCTAATATCAGTCATATTAAATTGTTTAGTACTAATAGTATAATAATAGCATGTGAGCTCAATTGAAATGAAAGGATTTTTAAGGATTGAGCCTTTATTTATAATTCTTTCGACTCATAAGTCATTGATTATTTTATTGCCAAACATGGAAGGCAAATACATCATAATACCGAGTATATCGTATTCGGCAACAAATTTGCCGTATATTATGAAACGAATAAATCTCTGTAGTCGGTAAATTTTAGCCGTAAGATCTGCAAATCGTTCGTTAATTCGATTTTTCTATAGTACGATTTACAAATATAGTACTAAGATATACTATATGATTATTAAAATTAGTAATTAAGGAATTGCAAAACTTAGTATGTAGTATAATAATACTAGGATTCTAGGAAACGAAAATTGCCGATATACATTGTCACGTACTATACAATTATTATGCATACCGTACGTTGTAAGACTGGGGTCGGTGATCTTACGTAAATATTCCTTTATTTAATAAAATAAAATATTAATTTACACGATTATCTCCCACTATTGGGGGAAATAAATAATAACATTTGTTCAAAAATTAAAATATTCATAAAATAAAAATAAATGAAAAATCATCTATTGATAATTTCCCACAAACTTTAATATATTAAATTTGATTCCAAAGTTCAAAATCGATTGTTGTTATTTTCCGCAGGCCTAAGAAAATATCTTGGTAAATTTTCATAAAGTATTTCCTTATGAATAAGTCTATCTTTTATTACTGCAACATAATTATTTCATCATTTGTGATCGATAATTCGGTATACGTAATTCCGAATAATTATTTAAGTTGATAATCATAATAATTTTCCATAAAAGTGTCCCGCAGTGATAAATATTACATCATCGTTTCCATTTCATCAATCATTATTTCCTTAAGTAATATAATCATAAAAAATAAAATTAAAAAGCAACATGAAACGTTACATAATGAGTCAGTTTATATTCGTGATCCAGGAGATTTTCAACAAATAATATTTTTGATATTTTTATACACTTATAATAAATATAAGACTATTTCTATTTGTACACTACGTGTGTAAACAAGAGTCACGTGATTATTGTCATTTTCCGGTGATCTGCATAAAAAATCCTAATTTGGAAATTTGTGTAACGCAATTTCATTTTTACTGAGAAACAAAATTTCCTTTTTTGGGTTGTGTAACGTTACTCTACTTTCCAAAATTGGAAATTACAGTAATTTTTGGCTGGAATTATTGGAATTATAAAATTTGGCCGAAATTATGGTGTGTGTCATATAATATGTGACAAATAAGGTTTTTCCTACCGAAAAAATTCTCTGTCCCTAGAATAAATAGTAAAAATGGAAAACTATAGGGTGTGACATGGGTGACAAATTATAGTCACGTGATACGTGTTTCGCACATTAAGAAATTATCTAAATATAATACTGCGTCTTTAACTTATAGATAAAAAATTTATCCGCAATTAGTAAGCGAACAATTTTATTCTAATAAATAACATTACATTATTCTAGATACTTAAACACCTTCATATACTTTCATTTCCTAAATTTTTAATAAAAAATATTTTATATTCAAAAATCATCCGATAATTTTAATTATAAATAAGGTTTACAGTTAGTAATAATATGATTTGTGAATAAAAAGATCTTAGCTTTCAAATTTTTAAAAATTACATTACAAAAATCTATGACAAACGAAAATAACTACTATAATAAAATAAATAATCGTAATTATTAACTAAAACAATTTATTACTTTTTCATGTGATATATAATAGTCGGTAATGAATTTTTCTTTCGATTAAAGATGATTTTATTGTCGAATTTGATTGATTTGATCACAACGTAATCATACATATCCAATCATAAAGGACATAATTTTATAAAATACAAATAATTAAAGTTATATAAATTGAAAATAATTAATAATTTCCTAATTAAGGGGTCTGCACAAAAAGAAAAAAGAAATAATATGATACAAAAAAAAAGTTAGAAATTATATCATGCAATTTCGTCTCCTGATATTCTTAAATATTTTTCACGTGTTTTTCTTAACTCAACTAGATAATAATCATCAATATAATACTCTTTTAACAAAATTTCTAATATAGCTACTCTATCTTCGATTCTACCATTCTCTGGTAGATTACATGGATCTTCTACTAATGGTATTCCTACACGAGAAACATATCTATTCGCCAAACTTTCTTTAAATCTCTGACGACATGGCCAACAACGTAACAAGTAAATTTGACAAATTCCCCTTAGAAAAAATATGATAAATTGTTAAGATTTTTTCAATATTATTTCAAATAATTTTTAAATATTTACCATGGAGAAAGTTTTGAAGCGCCAAATAGAAAAACAAATATTCCGCTTATAGCACCATAAAAACCACCAAAATTTTCTATAAGTTTTTTAACTAAAAAAGAGAAGAGGAAAATTAATTATTAAATATGAATAAGGTTAATATTCAATTATGAAAAATACGAAATTAATATATAAAATTACTAGATACCGTTATTTTTAGAAAAATTAATATCTTCTTTAATTATAAAATTATAGTCAAAAGAGATTTCTAATACGGTATTGAAAGTATTCGGTATTTGAGCAAGTACGCCATGTGAAATTACAATACTCATATAATTTTTATCTGCATCAAAACCAAGAAATCCAGAAAGTTGTGAAGAATATCGATTCGTATTTTTGTAATAAATATTATAAATATTATATTTTCCTGGAGTAATAAAGTATGGGTTAGGATTTAATTTCATCTCAGTATCATTTTTCTTAAATGATTGAAAATTAATTTCGAAGTAATCATAAATTGACGAATTATCCACAGTAATAATAAAGAGAAGTGTATTAAATATTTTCAATTGTCGTTTTCCATTAAAATAATTAATTGTTCTGTAGTATTCATCGTTAGGAGTAAATTTCATACAACGATTATCGAGATCGTCATTAACAAAAAATTCGGAGCTTTTAGGAATCGAATTATTGATGTATAAATAGTTTGACATGTATGGATAAAATTTCGTCATAGCTATGAAATTAACAAATAATTAATTTTTAAAAAATCAATCGTCGAATATTAATATCAATAAACTTACTTTTATTGTCATTATCTTTATCATAGAAAGAATAATTTTCAGGAATATACTTTTGTGTTTTATTTAATTTGTATAATTTGTATAACGATATTCTTAATATTGAATTATTGTCGTAATCACCTTTCAATTATGAAATTGATAAGTATATTAAAATTAATTATATTACGCCTTAAAAAAATATTTTTTAGAAATCTTACTTAAAGTTCTTTGGCAAATACTAAAATCTATTTAAAAAAAAAAAGTTTAATTAAAAATTTAAAGATTTTACATAATATATAATGTAAAATTAGTTACTTGGATATGTAAAAGTTATAGAATCTTCAGTCTTAATTTCGGAAACGAATTCGTAAAATGAAAACAAAATATAATAACCAAGAGCACATGAAAAGAAAAGAGCAATCAACAATCGTAATATGCTGAAAAATTTAGGTTCTGTTTTTCGAAAAAGACAACAAGATTCGAAAAGAAACATTTTTGTTATTATAGAGTTTTAATACGACTAAGGTTTCTTTTTAATCTTAATGAAATTTTTTTTTTTTGTAGCACGTATTATTAAATAATTAACTAGATTAGGTTTATATGTAGCGAATTCATCGTCAGACTATTATAAATTATTAGGTTTTATTAATATCAGCAATCTTGAACAATAATAAGTAAGTAAAATCCACCATTCTAAATAATCTTGATTGAATATTTGATGATATTGGTTAGCAATAATAGTCTACACTTAATCCATTATAACCATTCATTTCGAGCTAAATATAGTAAAACAATTCATTAGTAATTAATAATAAATTAGTTAATTCATTAAACAATAATTTCGTCATTTATCAAATTGCCACGTAAACTATTCATTTCGAGATAAGTGTTCTGATCAAAGTTCTTATTTAGCTAGATAAATTAAATAAGTAATAATTACGTCACTTACTAAAGCTTCAAGTCTAAACCTAAAATAGAGGATAATAATAAAAAAGGTTTAATAAATAGAACATTGTCACCTTACTCGTACTGTTCTGTTTTTGATCGGTACCTTCCATTTCTGAAATAGCAAGTAAAGAAACGGAGTTTCCGAAGTTTTAAGTCCAAACCTAAAATAGCAATGAAGAAAAAAATGGGTCGATTAGTAGAATAAAATATTCCATAGTAATTCAAATAAGAAAATGTAATGTGTGATTTGTAATAATAATAATAATAATAAAGGAACGTAATTAATAATAGATAATACGTAAAAAAGATGTAATATTTTTATTATATTTATTTATAATTTCAGATCTATCGATTTTAAGGATAGTCTATTTTCTAATTAGCCTAATTTAGCGGAATCTTATCATAATTTGTTAATACCGATCATCCAATTTTTTTGCTGAATTAGCCCAATTCCCATTAGTCAGCAAGCGATCGGCTACCACAACCTAACCTTTGATACGTAAAAAAACCCTTACAGTCCCCCCCTCAGAATACAGATTACTACAATTTGGTAAACATATATAAGAATACACTAAAAAACCCATTTCAAGGTAACACAGATCTTTGATAGATCCATCCTTTATTATATTGTGAAATCTTTTACGCCATCAAAGCTTTTGTACTACTGATACAAAATGATTATATTAAAATATGCTGTTGCTGTATATTAAGAAAAGTTCTGCAAAAATAGTCAGATAAAGTTTATCCCACAAAAGAAAATTATCCTACGAAATAAACATGAATGATTTCCGTAAATTCAAGAATAATTTCCTTCCAAATTTAAGTCTCATAGAGACTTTGTTTTGTGTCATCATTCTTGCAAATTCTATTGTTGCCTTGATTGAAACCATTGATGTTTGGATTAGAAAAGATTTTATAAGGGTAGCTGTTATAGATTCTCTAGTCTTTTTTTTTTATTCAGTTATAGTTATTACATCTGGAATTATTACGGTAATTATAGTGAGTTCCTTTTAAAATTATGTTCTAATTTTAAAATAATGTTATCTCTTGTATTTTTATAGGCAACATTCAGAACTCTTAATCATATATTAATATATTTTATCGTGAATGTTATATTCATTCTAAAAACGTATTACGGCTATTTTCTTACAAAATTTTCCAGATCTATTGCGTTTATAGTTTTAAAAGCAATATTTCTGTTACTTATTTTGCTTGTAGTTATTATTTGGTTATGTCGAGAGAGGTAAATAAAATTAATAAATATTCTAACATTGACTAACTACATATAAAATTATTTAAACAAGAATCCTAACATGTAAAATCTAATTACATTTAGGAAAAGTTTATTTGTGATTGTCAATTCGAACAGAATAATGAATACCGAAATTAAAGGTTAAATTTTTCATATATATATATATATTAATTTAAGTTGAATTTTTCTATATACTTTCTAAAATATCAATATACTTAATAGAAATCTATAAATGGTATCATTTGCAATTAACTTCGTGTCACTTACAGATTTTAGTTGCTATGTTTTCGGAGTTTACTTATATATCTCTATTGGTAAGAAAATATGGTTATGACGTGGAAAATCCGTTGGAAATCTTGAAGTATTTACCTTGGCCAAATATCCTTTCATGTATAATTGCACTAATAATGATTAAAGGGGTAACTAATTTAAACTTTTTTTTTTTTAAAAAAAAAGGAATTAATTGTCATATTTGTTTATTTACAGGTTCGTGAAGAATCAAACCGTATAATGATTGTTACTTATCTTTTTAGATTAATTCTTTATGTATATTATATTTATGTAATAATAAAAGTATCTAAAGAAATATCTGTTAATCCTAATAACGCAAGAAGGATAATTGATATTGTTTAGAGCATAATTTCAATTTTTCTAATAACAATTACAATGATAAATTCAATAATTTGTCATAATAAGTTTGGAAAAGGCTTAAAAGATTATCGTAAGTAAAAAACAAATTTTTTTTTATAGATTTTAAAAAAAAAAATTTTATCAATTACTACAATTACTAAAATAATTTGTATTATTTTAGTATTAAAAGAAGAACTGGAACCATTTAAGGAATCATATTATTATAAAGATGATCTTGATGATTATTATGAACGAACGTAAAATGACTCTACTTAATTTATCAGCACATTTTTTTTTTTAACGTTAAATTTTTTAAATTTTTAAATTAATAATTACAATATAATTTTATCATATATATATATACAGTACATACATATATATTTTTTATGAAATGAAATGTATTCGTGAGATTATTCTTTATTCACGCGAAAATTTTCAAAATGTTACACAAATAAATATGACCAATAAAATCGATAAAGTTATTATTTTATTACCTTTATCTCTTTGACGAGAGACGGATTGATTGATGCATATTTTATGAGTTTAGCGCTAGTTTAACTTTTGCCTCAGCTACAGCCTCTGATACAAATGGCTGAATGTGACTTTATTAATTCCAGTCAATGGACCCGCTAGGATCGAGTGGAGTATTTAATGTCAATAAAAATATCCAACAAGTTTGAACCAACTTTTTCATCACTTTGCATATTATCAATCTCTTACTGATTAACGTCAAGCATAGGGATGGCAACGGTCATGGTCATTAACCAATTATGACCGGTCAAGACTTCTGACCGACCGTTTGACCGACCAGTTTGACCGACCATTTGACCGACCAAATTTTTTTATGAAAAATTTAATAAAAAACGTGCATAAACGTTTTTTAATTATTTTAATAGAAAACGTTGCGAAAACGTTTTTTATTAATAATTTAATAAACAAAAAACGTTTTTCGCAAACGTTTTTAATTATTTTAACAAAAATGTTGCGAAAACGTTTTTGTTAATAATTTAATTAATAAAAAACGTTTTCGCACGTTATTATTAATAATTTAATTAATAAAAAACGTTTTCGCACATTTTTTTAATTGCCTTAATAAAAACGCTGCGAAAATATAAAAAAAATGATCGGTCAAACAGTCGGTCGGTCGTCGGTCGGTCAAAGGTTCTTGACCGGTTATGACCGACCAATGACCGACCATGACCGACCGTTGCCATCCCTAGTCAAGCATAGTTTAGTTAACCAATCAGAATTCTTTTTGTATTTTTTTGTTCAAATTATAAAATCCTGGAATATAATTTTTAAATATTTTATTAATGAAAATTTGAAATAATACGTTCAAAAAAATATTTGTACGACTTTAATAAATTTAACAAATCTTTTGATTTCAATTGTCGTGATCTTCACCAACAAATTTTCTATTTCGTTTCCATTTTAGAAGATAATCACCATTATATTAAATTTAACTTCCTATCATTTCTTTTCGTCTCCCTATCATTTCTCTTCATCTTCCCATTACTCCTCTTCATCTTTTCATCATTCCTTTTCATCTCCCATCACTCCTCTTCATCTTCTCATCACTCCTTTTCGTCTCCCATCACTCCTCTTCATCTACCATCATGCCCTATTTCTCCTTTTTGTTTCCTATCACTTCTCACTAATTCTTCTCACTACTCTTTTTTACTCCTTTCATCTTCTATTACTTTCCATTACTCCATTGTTATTTCATTTTTTTATTAGCAACTTTCTTCTTGATCATTGTAATTTATTTATCTTTTTATTTATATATTATTGTTATTGTTTCTTTTATTTGTATCACTTCATTAAAAATACGATGATTTTTTTCTTTAAAATCGTAAATGTGTGACTTAAATTTGATATTTGCAAATAAAATTTCATCAGATAAGATTAATTTGAATAAATATGTTTGCAAAAAATTTTTTTTTAAAATATCTTTTGCGATAAAATTTTTAAGTTTAGTCGATCAAAAATTAGGTAAGTTAAAAAAATCCAATTAATAAATTTACTCTATATGTTGTACATCATGTGACATATTTGAAAAAAAAACCCAGGCGACAAACGCCCAGGCAACGTTTAGCAATTCCCTTAAATTTTTACTATTTTACTATTTTAACTTATAATAAACTGAACTCTGCCATTTCTCTATATTTAATTTACTCATTATAAATAAAAAAAAAATCTTTTGTTTATTCATTTTATTTAAGAAAAAACTAGATTTAAAAAATTTATTTATTTTAACGAAGCTTGTTTATAAGGGAGAGATCAACAATTTGTATATTTATAAATTGAAGTCATTTTTTTTTTTTACAATAACTTTCACTTAAAAGATCTTTTAAAAGCATGTCAAGCTCCCCCATGAAAATGACCTCTTGTTATAATTATATTATTTAATTCTATTATTCATCAGATAAACTTATTTATTTTAATGTAATAATATAAATAATAAAAATGTTAAATATAAAATTAAATCTATACTACGTAATAAAATTTATAATTTTCAAATAATTTCTTGCTTTTCCTTTTCTATTAGAAAAAAATACGAATATAAACCTTAATAATAAGTACAATATAAAAATTAGAAAGTATCACATTAAATATTTTAAAAAGAAGTTGTTTCTTATTGGTTCTATGTACATTAAGTGTTATTAAGTATAATAAATAATGAATGTTACCCTTATTTACTACGCTTAAAAAGGTTTTGTAGCATTTATTAATTTAAACAACGGAAAGTAAATTAAGATATAATTTAATATTCAAATACAAATTTTTAGTGCTACATTTCACTTATCAACAAAATTAGTAGACTTTTAATAAATTTTAATTATTGAAATGATCTAGGAAACGGAGTGCTAATTAAAGTTTTATTGTTGTACTTCATCACGTGTCAGACGGACATTTGTATCACCTTCGTTACACTTCGGGTGATACTGTGATGTATCATAATTATGTCAATGACAATTTTGGTTGGAATAATCCTTTTTTATCTTCATTGAGTATAAATATAAAAATAACGCCAATTTTTTTTTTTTGCATAAGATTCTTTCTCACAAATTTGAAACAAACTTAAATTTTAACAGAATATAAATTAAAAATGAATTTTATTAATGAAAACGAAGTAGTAACTAAATTTAATGAATTAAATATTTCCAATAAAAATCCAAATTCATCAAAAATTAATCATGAAAATTGTTATGACCCAGATAATTTTAAATTTTGGGGTAAATAATGTATTCCTCGTTGTATAATTGAAGGATGGACCAGTGGAAATGATGATATTGATAATTTTATGAAGGATACGATCTATAATGCAAGTACTTACTATTATAAGGGTTATTATCCGTCATTTCTTGAATGGGTTCCATTTGATAGATTTGAAGATATGAAACAAATAGGTGAAGGTGGATTTGCAAAAGTGTATTCTGCAACTTGGATTGATGGTATAGCAAAATACATTAAAGATGATGGAAATTGGATAAAAAAAGAACCTAAATCTATGATAGTTGCCTTGAAAAGGCTAAATGGATTACAGAATATGTCAACTGATTTTTTAAATGAGGTATTTTTTTCACATGTACAGTACTTATTTATAATTTTAAAAACTGTTAAAATATATTTAATTTATTTTAATTTGGATAATAGCTTAAAACGCATTGGAAATTAAGTTGTTTACATAGTAATTCTTTAAAATTTTATGGAATAACTAAAGATCCAGAAACTGAAGAAATTATAATGATTATGCAATTTGCAAATGATGGAAATTTGAGAAATATTCTTTCAAGTAATTTTAACAAAATTTTATGGAGAGAGAAAATTAAATATTTATATTGGTCAGCAATGGACCTTAAATATTTACATGAATTGGGATATTTTCATAGAGATTTTCATAGTGGAAATATATTAAGAATTGAAGGAAGTTCTTATATATCAGATTTTGGATTATCCGGACCATCAAATAAACAAAAATCAGATAATAAAATATATGGTGTGTTGCCATATATTGCTCCAGAAGTTTTAAATGGAGAACCATATACATTATCTTCAGATATCTATAGTTTTGGTGTAGTTATGGTTGAATTATCATCTGGAAAACCACCTTTTCATAAAAGAAAACATGAAAATGGCTTAGCATTAGAAATATGTAATGGACTCAGACCAGAATTTGGAAAAGGAACTCCTGAAATTTATAAGAAATTAGCTCATAGATGTATGAATGCTAATCCAAATCAAAGACCAACAGCCAATGAATTATATGAAATATTAGAATGTTGGTATAATTATAATGATAATGAAAAATATGGATATAAAGGAGAAGTAGTTAAAGCTGTATTTAAAGAAGCTGATAAAGAAATACCAAATATTTCAACCTCATATGAAAAGAAACCTGATACTATTTGAGCATTTACATTCAGTAATTTGTCAAAACCCATTAATTCATCTTTTATTGCTACTACATTTCTTAATGAAGAAGATAATGAAGGTATTACATTTTACTATATTATATTTTTAAATTTTATAAAATAATTAAGATAATGATTAATTTTATTTATTATGATAGATTGTCAAGATTCTCAATTAGTTAACTTAGAGGTTCCTAGTTAGGAGGTAAATATAATCTACTATATATTTAGGATATTAATTTTATGATGTAAAATAATAATGTAATGTTTTATTATTTAACAGATGATGATAATGATGACTAAATATATTTATAATTTCACTTATAAATTATTTTAAAAAATATGCACAGTGAAATTCGATAAACCGGATCTATCGGTTCCACTAAAAATATCCGGTTTATCAGGATATCCGGTATAGCGAATATATTAAAAATCTATTATACTGAATTTTTTTGAAAAATTCATGCTAATAAAATTAATACACATTATATTTTAATTTTTTATCTTAGTTTTTAGTCATAGAGGTCATGAAAATGAATATAAAATATTTCAATTGAATATATAAGTAATATATAACTTTGGCCGGAATTAAGATTTTTATAATTCTGGCCAAAATTAAGATTTACCGCATCACGTTACTTAAATTTTATTGGTTAATAATCACGTGATCTGGTTTATCGAATCATTTTTACTATAGCTGGTTAGAAAATTGATCCGTTTTATCAAATATCGAGCTTTTACTAGTAAACTCCGGTATATCGAAACTATTTTAATATACGTGATTTGGTTCCAGCAAAAAAATCCGGTTTAGGCCCAAATCCGGTTTATCGAAGATCCGGTTTATCGAATTTCACTGTGTATATTCATTTATTTATTTAATGGTTTAAATTACGTTTTCTATCATATGGTTTACATAAACAACTTTTGAATGAATTATACGTTCAAATTTTTAATAAAAACAATGGAATACTAGCGATTATTGGAATAAGCTACATAATTTTTTGATTTTCGGAAGTTGAAGGAAAGGACTATACTTTTGCGATTGATATACTATCGTTATGTTAAATTATAAAAATGTATAAATTAGTAAATTAGCCATTTTTTTTAAAAAATAAAGAAAACAAATTACAGAAAATAGAAAATTATTAAAACTTCATAAACTTATTCATAGTTATGATAGTTATGATCAGATATAAGTACTATAATATGTTAATTTTATTAACTTCGTCTTTTGTTTTCGTGAATGGTGATTGATTCATAACTTTTTAAAATAATATTATGTTAAATTTAGCCATATTAATTGAGTTTTTTTATGTAGTTATTATTTATTTTTAAAATTTTAACTTATTTTTATTGTAAATATTTAATAAAAAAATACTCTTGGTAAAAAATAAATAAAAAGAAAGACTAAAAATGAAAGAGTAGTGAATTAGACTAGGCTTCCAAGTTCACTTTTAATCTAGACCTGTGGACCAATTTAGCAATTCCGATAATTTAATTTATTTTATTTTATTTTTACTATTTGAAAATACGAATAACTATCATAAGGGTCCCCCTTTTTTTGATTTCATGTAAAAGTTTTTTACTTTACAAAATATCTTTTCATTATAACATGAATAATATTAGATCAGCTTCAGTAAATGAAATTATTTGCTTCTCATGAAAAAAAAAAAAATCCTAAATTTGACAATTTGACTTGGCCGAACGGAAAAAAATTATTTTTTTTAAAAAAAAATTAGCAAATCACTAAAATGATGTTTTTTTTTGCGCAAGCATGTAGTGATAGTTAAATTTATTTTGTGTGTTACAATACAATATGCTGATTTTTATCGAATTTTGTGATCAGATACCAAATATACCACAAATTACGTAGCAGGTGTACGTAATTCTATTATTGAATAAACTAAAATAAAATCAAATGAAAAAATTGATAAATTATGAGCAGATAATAAATCATTATATTCCTGCTTTTAAGTTAATAAAGAATGGTATCATTTAGTAGTTCCTATCTTATGGGACACTTTAATTGCAAGCAATTAAAAAATTAAATATTTTAATATTATACTTTCCTTCTTACCAACTTCTTCAAAACAACTTTTATTTGATAATAATACTAGATTACTCTCAACAATTATTTCAAAATCCCAGTGTTTAATTATATTAGCCTATGTAAATTTCTAAAAGTTGAACTTATACTAAATAATATTATAAGTTTGGTATTTAAAGAAGAAATGATACATGCTCTTAATTTATATTCAGAAAAAAGAATTATTTTATAGTAAGAAATTTACAAGTTATTCATTAGTCAATGTAAAAACATTAAAGAATTGGAGTAGCATAACTTTTCAACCTTTACAATCATTTCCGAGAGCTATAACATCTTTATATGAGTTTATAGTCTAGATGTTGATCTATGTTATGTAAATTCAAATAATTTTTATGAAATGGCACAGATTTGCAAAGATTTGAACGTATTACACTTTGACAATTATAATAAATAAGGAGGGTCATGTGAGAAACTAAGCAAGACATTAGAAAGATAATACAATTAATCATCTTACTTTATATAACTCGGTTGGCTTTATTCCATTTATAATCATTGTCCAAAATTAGAATATCCTACATATTTTGAATGATTTGATTTATGTTAAATTATATTTATGTCTAATATATGGTCAGTTTTAAAATAATTGTAAATATACCATTGAGACAAGTTGGTAAAAAATGTGCACTTTCATATAATGTACAATATATTATATAACAAACATGTATCAAATTTTTATAAATTTCTTTATTCATTCTATAAAAATTACAAAAATTAAAATAATCCCATAAATTTCACATTTTTTCTCATTTTAGGGAATAGCTTAGAATAATTTACAATTAATCAACCATAAACATTTAAGAATTACCATAAAGATGATTTATGTTTTAAATATTTGATTTGATATCAATTTATTGTACTAAATTATTATTTCTAATTAATACAAAAATAACTGTCATGTTACTAAATATCAATTTTCGCCTAAATTATCATATTTCCAAAGGTAGTAAAGTATAAGTATCATCATGCATTAGGTACTGAATATGGTATGTTAAAAGTTAAAAAAGTAAAATTGGTTAGCTACTCAAATTGCAGCAATTGTGTATGTTATCCTCCGTAGGTTCATAGGTCTTCAAACTCGTCTGAAGGTTTTTAATATCATCTTTAGAAAACATAACTATTATTTAGACACAATATCTGTAAGTGATTTTAGAGAAAGAAACTATGATAAAATATATTTCAGATGAAAGTTTGAATATATATATACCTACTTTTAAAAATCTTTCTAAATGTATCGTTACTATCAGTGACTTGTTATGACGATATAGATACTTTGAAAAAAAAAGCAAAAAAAAATTGACTTATAAATGAAAATTATGCAAAAATGATTGCGCGAAAAAGGTCTCATGAGTATTTATTAAAGAGGAAATTAATACTGCGCAATTTTTCGGTCGTACGTCATTTATACGCCTTTTAGAACGTTGTTATCTTGAGGTGAAGGTAATACGGTTGTTAACAAAGACTAATAAATAATAAGTTAAGCTCGATTGAATTATTGCATCATTATAATGAAAGAGTTATTTTTGATAGTATAAATGTGATGATAACTATCCATAATAAAAAAACGGGCTTTGTGATGTAAGATTTTCTAGACTTTTTAAGGAATCATAATAACTCTTTGCAGGTTAGGTTGTTAATGTCTTTTGTATTTGATATGACCGGAACACTTAACATATGTAATAAATATAAAGTGATCTACCAGTAATAAGAGTCGTATGACATGCAAATTCTTGCCATTTTTCTAAATTATCTGCTAAAATGAAATTTTTAAAAATCTTTTTCAGTGGTTTTGTAAAAATAAAAAATGTGACATTAGAGAAAATAAATCAGAGTTTTCATAACGGAATCCATATTATTATTTCGTTCCGTTGGACAATCGCAGATGATCATCGAATTCTAACAAAGAACTCAAAAATATTATTGTTAGTCCATTTTTGATTGTTTAAAAATTAAGTTTACCGATATAGAATTCCATTATTAGAACGAGCCGCTGTATTACTAGAATTTCAACAACGATTAAGATTACTTATCGAAAATCAACACGTTCTGCTCATATCATTTAAGTCATAAAAAAGTACAACCCATTTCGAAATTTCATATTACAAAGTTTTAAAATAGTTTAGAATTGTCCCAAAAAAATGATTAATTTTCGGAGTTTTTTATATAATATTTTTTTTTCAAGATAAATCGAAATTTCATTTGTGTCTGAATACCTGCAATAACATAAAATTATCTCACAAATAAATTTATTTATTCTAATAAAAAAATAATAGTACATAAAAATTTGTATAATATGTCCGTTATTTTTTATGTTTAGAATATAATAATTTCGTAAAAAAAATTTTTTTTTTACCTGAAATCTTTTTTGACCAACGTTAATAATAAATAAAGACCACGTGACTTGCACGCAAAGATTTTCATTGATTATAAATTTTGTACTCACGTTATTAACCAAAAAAGTCAAAATTTTTGAATTATCTTTCTACTTTTAGTATGTAGTAATAATTATTTATTTATTAAAAGAAACAACGCCTTTATATTAACTATTTCATTCTTTCCTACTCCATAATTTTTTACTTTGTTTTAATATATTAAGATATTTTGTTATGTTTATCATTAGTTGTTAATTTTTGTTTTTATTTTTATTTGTCTTTTTTTAGACTTTATTTATAAAAAAAAAAAAGTTTAGCCATTCCGCAAACCACGTAAGGGCGAAAAATTAGTCATTGATCAGCGGAGCCGTAATGGGAAGATCAAGGCTGATCCATGATATATACCATTCTTATAAAAAAAAAAGAAAAAAATCACTAACTGGGGATTGTGGTATGGTTCTTCCCTTCTTGATATCTTGTCACTATAATATTCAAACACTTGATAATTTATTTATATAAAAAAGTTAATATGTCTTCTATACCATTAGAAGGTAATGATTTAAACTTTCCGGAAATTCAACAACAGCAACAAGAACTTTATACACGAAAAAGTGTTTCAGTTCAAACAAAACCTTCTTTTGCTGAATTATTATCAAAAAGAAATATGAAGAGAGAACAAGTAAAATGTGCTTGTGGTAAATAGTACTTTACGCAACTTTATTTTTTCGTATATTTATTTTTTTGCTAAAATTATAACACTAATTTGTCATTTTTATGTAACGGTTACATTATTATTTCAAATGATTTTAGTTAACTGTAAGAAGTCATGCAAGAAATGTGATGATGAAAGGCCCTGTCAACGCTGTATTAGGCTTAATATCGCCGAAACATGCAGAGATTCCATTAGAAAAGAGAGAAAATTAGGCAAAAAAGTGTTGATCGGCGAAGCTGGAATGAAAAGATCGAGATTGATTCGTGAAATATATCATTCTTCATCGTATGTAAATGTCAGTAGAAAAAATAATAAAAAATCAGTCATTAAGAATCATGGTACTTTAAGCTTTTCTCTTTTTGACATTTCATTGCTACATATTTAAACACTTATCGTAATAATTAAACTAATGTTAGTACCACCAGAAGAAATTAATTTGAATGCTCAAGAAAGTCAACCGCAACAGCAAGAACTTTCTAACCAGGAAAAAAATGAAGTTCAATCACAACCTTCCCTTATTTGGCCAACCACAGAAAGAACTACAAAGAGAGAACAAGTAAAGTGTGCTTGTGGTAAATAGAATTTTACTTATTAATCGTCATTGTAATGTTCTTTTTGACGGTAATTCGCAATTTGACATTTTATTGTAATGGTTATTTATTTAATGTAGTTAACTGTCAAAAGTCGCGCAAAAAATGTGACGATAAAAGGCCTTGTCAACGTTGTATTGATCTTAATATCACTGAAACATGCAAAGACTCTGCTCGAAAAGCGAGAAGAGCAACCAAAAGAGGTCCATATAAGCATCGTGTACAACAAAATTAAAATATCCTAACAAAGTTTCTCTGCTTTAACGAGTTCTGTTTCTTCCGGTATTTTATCGTCTCTGATGGATAGATTGATGAACTGGTGCCGAAGATAATATCAGAATCCCAATCCATTAATGCAATTTTTTATTTCTTAACGCTAATTACATTATTTCTAAATGAAGATTTGAGTAATATAATTTCGTTGAATTTGTAAGTTTATATCGAATTTGTGAAAATCAAAAACGACGCCACCTTAGACAAGTTGACACAAAATCTTGTATTAATTGTACTCCTGCTTTGAAAATAAGTATTATAGGAATTCTAAAATCTGCTGAGATGAATTATTATTTATCTAAATGATATTTTCTAGATATGATTTTAATTGAATTTCGATTTTCTGATTTAGAATCAGTTTTTTCAGTAAAATTACTAAGTTCATAAGGTGGTGGATTTAGTCTTGATATGATTTATTAGTTTAATAATATTATTTATGATAATTTATGCATGTAATATTTGTTATTAAATCTTATAAATTTTCTTTCTGACAAGTTTTCCCATTATTACTATTGTCCGGTTTGCACATAATTCCGATCAAAGTTATCATATTTTCGATCAAAATTGGTGCTATGTTCAGAAAAATAAATTTATCTGTGCTTGGCTAATAATGAAACATTCCGTAAAATGGGAAAAATTACGAATCTCACGTTAATGTTAAATCTATCGGAAATATTCTAATAATTAATTAATTAATTTCTACTATTTTCATATAAAATTCACTACATTTTTCGCAATTACAGACTTATTAACTGTGAATATTCTATTTTAAATAAAAGACATTATAAAATATATAAATTCATTTTTCAGTTATTTATAGCTAAAATTACAGTACTAGTTAATGAATTAAATAGAGCTAGAGCTTGTATAGTAATTTGTTACAATCTGACTCATCTGTTATCCGTTCTGTAATCAATTCTAAAACAACACTTAAACCAAATATTTACATATTTATTTAAGACTGAAGTAAAAGAAAATGCTTGCAAAGGTAAATATGTGAGAATCTTATATCAAAAAAGTCATATAAGAATAAGGAATAAATTATTAAAATTAATAATTTTCAATCTAATACTTCATTTATCTTTTCCTAAAAAAATTATTCAGGCCTTTAATAATATTTTTTCATCTCACTTCCGAACACAAAATCTTCAATCGCAGTTGATGAGAAACTCAAGACATGGAATACTTCGATTATCACCTTCAAGGTCATTTACGAACTCTACATCAAACTCTGCAAACTCCACAACTTCCACCAAAGCTTCTTCCAAAAAGTCTACTTTCTACTCTAACCTGAAAAATATTAAAAAACCTGTTGCAGTATGGCTTCCAGTAAAAGATTTTATTATTATTTAATATATATATTATTTTAGTCAAAAATTTATCATCATCATTTCATTATTTGTAGGCTACGAAATTAATTGTAGCTGGTATTGCTATTTTCTTGTCAGGAGATTTTGCAAATGCGTGGTATCAGAATGAATATAATAAAAATCTTCTCAAAAATACCATTGAAAAAGGCACTCAACCTGTGACTGATATTTTAGATAATGAGTTCATTCCTCGACCTCTACTTATAAAACGTTTCAAAGAAATTCTTCAACCAGATAAAGATCAATCATTTTATCACGTTATTTGTGGAGAAAAAGGAATCGGAAAAACAACATTAGCTACAGTTGCATCAAGAGAAGTTGGACAGGGTGTCATATATGTTGATGTCCCAGAAAATTTTGAATTCTTTGGTGAATCTTTTGGAAAGGCTATTAATTTTACATTTAAGGAAAAAATTTCTTTATTAACACGACTAAAACGGAAATTCTTGAGTGAAACTCAAGGTAATATTTTGATTATTGCTTGTATCATTGATTAATATTTACTATACAATTATGATTTTAACACAATTTTATTTTGATAGAAAAAGAAAATATGAATCTTCCAAAATGGATGAGAGCTAAGAGAGCCTTTGAGGATGTCGCTCAATCATACAAAGTAAATCACAATAAACCTTCCGTTATAATTTTTGATAATGTTGACCGATTGAAAAATCATCCAGAAATTATTGATAGTCTACAGGATTCTGCTATGAAAAATGCCAAACAAAACAAATACATTACCGTATTTATTAGCACAAAAGGTCCTATCCTCGAAAGAATGGAATGTAAGTGTGAAGGTCATTTGTACTCTTGATAAAATAGAATTATTACATAATCTGATTCTCATTTTTAGCACGTGGTACTTTGTCACAAGTACTTGAAAAACTGGAAATTGGTGATCTTAGCGAAAGTGAATCAAAAGATTATTTGATTAAGAAATGCACAGCTGAAAATTTACAATTTGAAGAGACCACAAGAAAATGTATGATCAATGATGATGAAGTAAATAAATTATATAAACTTGCCGGTGGTCGTATTTTGGATTTAAAGAGAGAGGTGAATAAATTTCTGCATGGAAAAATTTTTGAAGGTAGGAATTAGATTCAGATATATTACATCAAAATTCTTTTTATAAATATTTTATTGGATTAAATTCCTTTTTTTTTTTCTACAGAAACTAAAAAGGAAGTAATGGATAATGTTGAAAATGAAGTTAAAGCTGCGCACCTATTCCCAAATCAGAAATACTATAAAATAGGAAAACCTATCATCAAAACTTTATTGAATTCGAAAGAGATGCACTATCTTGATTTTAGGAGTGCTTTCTACACGATAGGGGATGTTGAAAAAGTATTAGAAGAAGTATTAGCATGCAATGTATTTGAATATCATCCAGGGAAACACATCGTGACATTTAAGTCTCCGTCAGTAGAATACTATTTTAAGGAAAAGTCTGATGTATTCATTAAAAATTATGTGTAATGTGTAATAAAATAGGTTTATTATCATATAACAATATAATGGAACAAGTCTTAAGAAAGAAATGTATGTTCAGATTCAGATTTTTGCTTGCCAAAGATAACCACTAATTTAATTAATATCACATGATCCTAACAAGTTAGTTTCAATTTGAAATTTTGAGTTTAAAAATCATACAGGCATACCTTTTCCTTTATCGGTCGTGGTTTAGGATCAGTCTATACTGTATATCTAGAAGTTAGGGACCGTTATTTAATGGGTGATAGATTAAATGTAGGACAAGATCTTTGTATAGATTAAATGTTCTCTTAGATAGTCTTTCCTGCTTCACATAAAATAAATTAATAAATAAAAAAAAATCATACAGGCATAAATAACTATTTATGTAATTATGTCATCTATCACTCCAAACAAAATCAAAGAAAATAATGATACAGAATCAAAAAGAAATGAAAATTTCACACGTCATGGAATTTAATTTCAGCAAAAGTTAAATTATAAATTTGGAAATACTAACACTCTTCATATAGGGATGTAGCAAGCTCCGATCCGTCTTCGTCATCAATGTGCACACACTTAATCACGTGATACAAATAACTGCCTTACTGTGTGACTCATTATAATCATGAATACATTTAATAGTTTGTTTTATACTCGAGTATAGCTACTCTCACACTTGTTCCTTCATTTTTTGTTGTCTCTCATCCTTTCCTCCTCTACCTTCTCACTTTTATCATCTCTCCTCTTCTCACTCTTGTTCCTTCCCTTCTTCCCTCCATTATTTCACTTCCTCTCTTCAACTCGTCTGTATAATTGTCTAAAGAAATATTATAGGTATTCTCAGGTGGTCTTCCGGGCACTTTGTTGGAGCAGCATGATGCTATGCACGGGTGGGAGCATAGCATACTTACTTTGTAAGCCTGTGAGTACCAGCTTTTTCTGCAGTCTCGCAGTAGGGCTGGCTGGGAAATCTTTGGAGCGGTATAGTACTATGCAAAGGGTTGGAGCATAGGCGCTTACTTTTAGTAAGCTCGTGAGTACCAGCTTGCTGCAGTCTCGCGATAGGACCGGTTGGTTGTGGTACGGCATGGTGCTATGCGTAATTTTCATGGGAGGAGCATAGTGCACTTCTTAGGAAGTCCCTTTGTGGTAGGGCCGTAGTACATTGTCATTAATTTCAAATGCAATTAATAAAAATTTCTGATTTTTATAAACAGTTATCTTTTTTATTATAAATTTTTTATTTAAGAATAATTATTTTGTTTTCTTTATGAATCAGGAAGGACTTAATTCATTATTAAAAATGAAGTATTAACTTGTACATACACTATACGATCAATTTAATTGTCCATTAATAATGTTTATTAAAGTCATATAATTTTTTTTAGCTATGATACGATGCATCATGAATCATATTTAATTTTCAATTTCATTTTAAAAATTTGTTATTTCAAAAGTGAATAAATTTAATACTATAATCCATGATAATTGTTTGTTCAGTAGGGTGGTGTGGGATTTTGATGTAATAATTAATAATGATTATGTATTTCAGATTTGCTTTAGTTGATAAGTTATCTTTCTTTCGCTAAATAATTTCTTTGAAAATTCAAAATTTGACACATATAATAAGTTATCTTATTGCTCATAAAGCTTTAATCGAGCTTCTATTATATACAGTAGTACTTGGTTTACATGTACTATACATTACTAGGTTTTAATTTCTAAACACTATATTCTTTTAAAACTTGAATGCTTCAGAAAAGAAGATTTCAATTAGATTACAGCAAACATTATAGAATAGCAATTAGTACTTGTCAAGTCAAGGTAGATGGATGTGAGTCTGAACTTGCAACTAAAATGCTTGAATTGCAGGCTGTCAAAGCTAAATATGGCATGTATAAACAGCATCTAGATAATACAGACATGATTAATCATCTAAGTGAGAGTTACGTGAAGATAGTTTTTATTAATTTTATTGATATTTTCTTTAAGAAATTTTGTGCACAATAGTGCACATTAAATTTTAAAAATTGTGCACATAAAAATTAAAATGTGCACATGAATTTTACACACTGGACTGTTTTATATAAGTATTAAAATAATAATAATAATTTTAAGGTAAGATATAATAATTAAACGTAATAATCTAAAAATGAATCCCTGAAAATAATGAGTGGAAAGATTCTTTATATACTAAATGTTTTAATGAAAAAAAAATATTTAAAGCAGTATATAATCAAATTTAATCTAAATATAAATTAAGTGGGGAGAATTTTTTTGTATAAGTATAATTAAGGTAAATTAAAAAGAAAGTTAAAATTATTAAAAAATATAATATTAAATAGAATATTTTTTATAAAAATTAATTAATCTTAATATATCTATAATTAGTAGTTAATTTTTCATCAACGGATTTCCATATTATTCGACGAAATCCTATTACTACAATAACAAATCCTATCAACTTATTAAGATTTGAATTAATTATCTTAATTCGTTCATCACATACTCCTGTGGAATATTTATTTGCCTGTCCTTTTGCAATTATTCTCATGTACCTTTCTAATTGCTTTGCTCCATTGTTTAATATATCATTTATAGTTGTGCAAATATATTTATTAGTTTTTTTATCATAATATCTATATTGTCTTCTTAACAATATATCTTCATCTTCTCTTTCAATTACTTTATCTAATTCTCCCAATTCATTTGTATCAAAATCTTTTCCATCAGTATTACTCACTAACCCAGTTAGTGGAATATATTTTAATTCAATATTTGTATAGCATTCTCCTAGAACAAAAACATCAAGGAAACCAAATTTACCATTTCCCTTATTTACTGCAGTATTCATTATTAAGCAAAGTTCAGGAACACGATATCTTGATGGTAAAAGAAGTTCTATAGTTACTTGAAGAACTGATTCATTTGCTGAATATAATGACCTTCGTGACCTTGTTAATAATGTTTCCTTTAGAAGTTTAATGAAGCTGATGATATTACCTGAAACAAGATCTTTATATGCCAAACCAATATAATCTTCATTTTGTCTTTGTCTCTTTTTAAGGTCTAATAAATTAATATTTTAATGTATAATAAGTTAATGAATCATATAAAAAAGTAATGCCATTTAATGCTAAAAGTAATGCAATTTAATGATAATAATACTTACTAATAAATGGATCATCACCTGTAACTTCTTCATTATTTCTTTTAATGTTCTTATTAATTTTTTCGTGAGAAGTTTCAGGATTTTCATTTTGCTTTGACAAATAATAATCCTCATTTTGGTTTTGCTTCTCTTTAAGTTCTAATAAATTAATATTTGGATATAATAAAATTGGTAAATAATATAAATATAAAATATTGAGATGATTTAATGATAATATAACTTACCAATAAGTAAATTAGATGTATTATCATCATCATTTTTTTTAATACTCTTATTAATTTTTTTGTTATCAACTTGAGAAGGTTGAGGAGGATCTTCAGTAAGTAATTTAGCCTTAGGTGTTAAATTCTGTTTTTCATGTTCTTTGATTATGATTTTCCAAAATGATTTGAATTCATTCTTATACTCCAAGCGTTCTATATTTAGCTATTATTAGTAAGAAAGCATTATTAGCAGTGTGTAAACTTTTTATTTAGTAGTAAAAGAAGGTACATAGTCAATTTCTCCTCCAAAATTAACAGACTTTTACCAACGACAAAGAAAGGATGCCTGAATATCGAGCTATGGAGTGGTTACTACCAAGCGTCTCCAAACAGTAATTCTCAGAAGCCGAAGCACATGGTCACAAAAATCTCAGTAACCTTGTCATCTTTACATATAGCTCCATAATAGCATATGTTCAAACTCAATCCTGGCTATTGTGCATGTGGCTCGTCTTAAGAGTTACCCCATCTTTGCAAAATAGAAAAAATACACACCTTTTGTTTTAATGTTTCAATAACTTCTTGTTGATCTGTAAAAATCTTTTCTACTTCTCTTATGTAATTACTAGCCCAGGCATTTTCAAGATCATGCCACTTGAGATCTGAAGTTACTGAGGCAACAACAACATTTTTATGTAGAATTAAGAACCTACGATATGATTTATTGCTTTTCTTTTTTAAATAAGAGATTAGAGCTAAAAGCCAAAGATTTAGTTAGTAAAAATGCCGAATAAGAAAAAAAATTACTATAAAAATGAAATATTGTTTATATAAACTTACTATCTTGTCCAGGATATGAATTCATGTTGAAAATTTGAGAGTTTTCAGAAAATTATTTATTTTGAGAGTTTCAGAGAATTTTAGAGGGCTTTTAAATAAAAGAAAAGTTCTTGATTCATATTGTGTCAATCTGACACATTATTTCTATTATTGACATGAAGAATAGAAGGAATAATTAAAAATAATGAGGTTTCTCTTTAATCTATCTACATGTCTAATTTTAAGTCATAATGATATAACTTTAACTTTATATTTTATTATTTAAATTAATAATACTATAATAATTTATATATTGTAATTATGACAGTTAATTTATATTGTTGTGCTCATGTAAAACACAGATACAGTAAGAGTTCATAATGATTAGAATATATAACTTTAACTTAATTATTTTATTATTTAGATTAAAAATACTATAATAATTTGGATGTTGTAATTATGACAGTTAATCTATATTGTTATGCTCATGTAAGACACATATACAGTAAGAATTAAAGAATTAATGATTAAAATATATAACTTTAACTTAATATTTTATCATTTAGATTAATAATACTATAATAATTTGTATGTTGTAATTATGACAGTTAATTTATATTGTAATGCTCATGTAAGTCACAGATACAGTAAGAATTAATGATTAATATATATTTGTATGTAGTAATTATGACAGTTAATTTATATTGTTATGTTCATGTAAAACACAGATATAATGATTAAAATATATTTTAATTATAATATTAGGCGGCGAACATAAACTTTCTTCATCACCTTTTATACTTCCTTGGTTTCTTTAGAATACAATTTAATTAATTATGTTTAATATCTTTAAAGATGGATTACTATATCTTTAGAATATAATTTAAGAATTTTTCTAACTATCACCGGGGGTGATGATCACCGGTGACTGAAATTACGACGATCGACCAGCATTAAAAAACATAGTGCCGGTAAAAATTGATAATTCCGGCCAACGGTGATGATTACCCCGGTGATTTGAAGTAAAAATCATAATTTAATTAATTTAATTAATTATATTATTAATTATGTTTAAAGATGTATTACTGTATTAATTAGTACAATTATTAAAAGTCAATATTGTTGCTTGCGTAATCATGTTTTTCCTGAAAGTTCTAGCATATATTTTTTTATTACGCAACTTTAAATCATTAGTAAAAATGTAAAAAATATTTTTTCTTGGTTAATAAATCATTTATCCGATTTGGTGACGATTTATTAAAGTTTTATTAGACAAATTAAATAATATCTCAACAATATCAAATTGATATCGCAGTGATATTGTTAATGATATCGTTAAGATTATCTTAACGACCTTGTTTTGATATTCACAATAATTTACTATTGAAGATTATCAAAATTGAAACTACTTAACTACTTAGAAAATGATTAGAAACATGTGATGATGAAATAATAAAAAATTTTAAACATTTGTCGTATTGAAAATCACCTAGAAAAAAAAAGAATTGTTAATAACAATTCGTTAAAATAAAAAATTTTCATGAAGAGAACTAGTCTGGAACCCATAAATCTGGTGTTCTCTAAAAAAAAGGAATTAAAGAATGTTAGAAACTAACATTGTTAACAAAAATTTAAAAAAAAATAAAATCCCTCTTCCCCAGCGTATCTTGCATCTACTTTGTTTTAACAGGTCCAGGGAGGTTACTCTAAACAATCCATTCACAATCCCTAATAGTTAATAATATCAACCATCGTAAATTTAAGTTACAAGTAATATTATAAATTTGGTATTTAACAATGAAATTTTAAACTTAAATAATATCAATAATTTAGAAAAAAAGAAAAAAAGAATTAGTCAATGTAAAAGCATTAAAGAATTGAGTGGCAAATTTTTAGGTTGTTCTTTTGGCTCTTAATTTTGGTGAGTTGGTTTTTTTAATTGCTCTTATTTAACGAACTATTAACAGTTCATTTTCCTTTCTGGGTCATGAGATATTGATAAAGTAATTTTATTTTTTTTCTTTTAACAATTTTAATGAATATTACTAACAATTCATTTTTCAGTTTTTCTTGTAGATTTTGCCAATTTTCTCTGGAAGTGAAACTTGTCCAAAGCTGCAGAAACTAGTGTCTGAAATATCTGAGTCAGATCTGCAATCTTTAGTATTTTTCTTTTATTATAACTCGCTGAAATACATTTTGATAATTACATTTACTATCTGTAATATGCCCTAAACTACTTTATCAATTCCTATTTCTATAACTATATATATGATTTATTTTTTTTATCTAACCTAGCATGCTTATTTTGCACATTTTTGTCTTCCTTTTCCTTCTTTTATGAAGTCTTGTATGTCAAACAGCTTTGCATTCCATCCCACTAACCACTCTCCAACCATCTTAATTTTCCTTATCCCAGTTTCCTTTTCTATTTTTTCTTTTAGCAGCCTCTTTCTTCTTTTCTCAACTCATTAATTACCTCCACTACCTTCTTCAGAGTTGTATATTCATTAATTTTTGTTTATTGGATAGACGTGTTGTTAAATTTATTCAATTTAATTATGTATATTGAATTTTATTTTTATATATATTTTTTTTTATTATTTTTTATTTATTTTTTGTGTATCCGAAAACAAGTTTAGAAACTTTTTTGAAAAGTAAGTTTTGGAATTTTTTCTTGTAAAAAATTTGCATTTTTTTCGTTAAGAACGTATACTGACACTCTTTTTAATTTTTTTATAAAAAGTATGGCTCTCTGGTTCTTTTAAGTTTCAAGAAGAAATGGACATAAGGTATGCCAATAAAAGAATATTTTTATATGAATGTTTACTAATATTCTTCTCTATCTTTTTTCTAGGGGTTAGTAGACAGGAAAAAGTATTGGTTTAGAAATTTTTCTTTCCTATAATATAGGAACTATTAAATGACACCACTTCTTATTAACTAAAGAATTGTCCGCTCATAATTCATTGAAAATAAGAATTAAAAATCAATACCTAATTTTATTAAAATTTTAGTTTATTCATAAAAGAGAACAAAAATTTGGAAATAAATTTTATGACACCTACTACGTAATTCGTGAATATTTGACTAATAAAATTTAAGGACGTATGTCATTTTGTTATTCATACCCACTAAGGAAAATTTGGCCAAGCAATATCATGTGTCAGTGCATAATGTTGGCCAGAGTGGTACAAATAACAAAAATGTGGTACGAATGACTATCGCCAACTCTTTTTCCTATAATATGAATCCTCTGGTTTTCATCTCAAATTTTTTATAAGAATATGGGAGGTATTTAACAAATTGCCTGATTCATTTAATATAAAGCGTAATATCTTTAATTAGGTATATGACAGAAAATTTGAGCTCATTTAATAATTAGATTTGAACTTATTATTATCCCTTCTTCATAGTATTTTCTAACAACTTCTATATGTATGGGTGTAATTTTATTTCCATTTAAACAATTAATCATAAACCGAAGTGATTTTTGTTCCCTATAACTTTCAAAATAATTTTCAAAAGAATCAATAGAATACTTCCAATCTCCACTAATCATTATATTAGTTAAACATCTTGGAGAAAATTTAGTTAAAATGTCTAGTAATTCATCTCCTATATTATTGTTATTTTCCCTTAAACTATCAAGATTTAAACTTATTAAATTTCTACAATTAATTAATAATGATTTTACATATTTCAAATCTTCAGGTCCAATATGTGTAGCTAAATTCTTAATCTTTGGACAATGATTAGAAATTGCTTTTAGGAAAATTCCTGTATACTCAGCGGATGAGTTAAAATTAAGAAAAGATAAAGCAGAGATATTTGAAATATTTCCTTCAGTTTTTTTAATTAACTTGGCAAATTCTTTAAGGCATAATAAATTATAATAAATTTCTAGAGATTGAAGTTCTGGGAATATCGAATTTGCTAAATATTCTTGGAATTCTTCAATTTCTTCATATTTTACAAAACAATAGCAAACTTTTAGCTTTTTTAGATTGACAAGTGATGTTAAAAATGAATGTGAAATAAAGCCAAACGAACCAACTAAAGAAAGATTACTAATTGTATGACCTTTTCTTGCTAATACTTTGCTTAGTTCCTGACACAACTCTTTCTTAGCATTAAGTGTTATACTTTTTAAATTTCTTTGTTCATTAATTAAAAAAGTTAATCCACGAACATCTTGAGAAAAGCCACAAATAGTTAATTCACCCAAATCTTTGCAAATATGTGCCATCTCATAAAGATTATTGGAATTTACATGACTTAGATCAACCTGTAGACTATAGAGTCTAGAGAAACATGTCAAAGCTCCCGGAAATGATGGTAAAGGTTGGGAAGTTTGCCATTCCAATTCTTTAATGCCTTTACATTGACTAACAAACAACTTGTAAATTTCTTGTTCCAAAAGATTTCTTTTTTTCGAATAATCTTTAAATACCACATTTGTAATATTATTAATAATTTTAGCTTCTAAAAATTTATAAAGGCTGACATAATTAAATGTTGGGGTTTTTGAAAGAATTGTTTGAGGCAGTTTAATATTATTTTCTAATAAAAGTTGTTTTGAAGATTTTGGTAGACAGGAAAGTATTATATTAGAAAATTTTTCTCTCGATTTTTCACTTATCATTATAAAATAGGTTGGATAATTCTTCCATAACATAGGAATCACCAAATAACACCACTCTTTATTAACTAAAAGACAGGAATATAATGATTTTTTATCTGCTCGTAATTCATCAAAAATAAGAATAAGACAATGAATATTTAATTTTTTCATTTTTATTTATATTATCTATTAAAAAAAGGAATAAGGATTAAGAATATATATATATATGTATATATATAATGAAATAAAATAACTAAATGTATACAAATTATGCAAATTATGTATGTAATCGTAATTTAATGTAAAAAAGTATAACTAAAGGTATGCAAATTATACAAATTATGTATGTAATCGTAATTTTATGTAAAAACTGAATTAATGTGCAATGATCCCAAATTTATTTTGTGCTACAACATGCGGAGTTTACATTATTTTCTTAACATAAAAGATTACACATATTGTGTCAACCATGAATTTTAATAGATAGTGATAAACTTAACCGGCTATCATTTGTTTATATTGTTATATTGTTTATAGCTTACAAACCATTTCAAGAATTCAAATAATACTTTGAAATAATGTTTAACAATAATATCAACAATATTCAAGAATTTTTGATTAAAAAAAATGAAACGAATAAATGATTTAAATTATGTATGAAATAAATTTTTTAGGACACCTTAATATCATATTAATATAAAACTGATTCTATTAAAAATATGAACATGCTTATATTATAGTAAAACTAAAAATTGATTTATTATTTCAAAAATTTTATGATAATTATTATTAATTAAGTCTGTTCTAATATGATATAATCTTAAAGGGATATTTACTTTAAACCAAGTTTTATTGTCAAATTATTGAATGGATGATGGAATAAAATGGAAGAAAATTATGAATTAGATCTGGATGCTTCAATGAATAAGTTTTTGAATTTCAGTACGTACGTTTAATTTGTATTTTAATAATTTATATAATAATATATACATTCCTTCATGAAAAGCTAAATGGACAGCAGAAGTTATTCTTATAAAATATATACTATCATTGATATCATTCTTCTTGAATTCCCAATTTTAAGAAAAAGCATCTTCCTTGGAAGTTAAAAAAAATTTTGGTTGATTTCTAGTTTTTATATAGAAAGTCATACAACTCAGAAAAATACTGATTTGTAGTTTTTATATAGAAAGTTATACAGTTCAGAAAAATATATATATGGCATATATAAAAGAAAACCTATCAACATTAGGATACTACATTTTGAAAGAAATTTTTATCAAAAAATTAAAAGGCTGAAAACATTATTATAGAAGTTTAATAATGTTAAAGTTTATGTTATTAATTTAATACATAAATGGTATAATACATTCAAGTTAGGAACTTCAGTAAACTAATAATTAAAGGAAACTATAATATACTGAGTATAAGATAATTCATGTCATCATTTCAAGTGACTGGAAACAAATAATAATTAATAGTATGCCCAACACATGAAATTTCTAGCAAATTTTGCTTCAACCTTAGTGTTACCAAGCATATAACAATTTATAGATATATAGTATTGCAGTAACTTGTTTTCTTAGGTCTGAATTATTTTATAATATTTTAATTTAAAAGGAATTGTGACATGTAAAAGAATTTTAATAAAAGATAAGTTATAATAAAATAAGTCTTAAAATGAATTTTGCAATAGGAATTAACTTTTATTAGTAGTATTTTACACTTTTATTTTGACTATTTTTAGTAGAAACTTTTACAACAATTTATTTATTTTAAGAAAGAATCATTCACAAAATCTGTTTGATATATCAAGTCAGTTTTCAATTAAATTTGATTGCAAATTTTTTATTAATTCTAATGCAGTATAATTTACTTTATTGACTAATATATAGCATGTAAATTTCTTGTTCTAAAAAGATTTCTTTTTTTAAAATAATTAATTAAAGTTTCTTTAAATACTAAATTATTAACATAAGTTTTATCAAAATCAGAAACTATGACTGTCTTTTTTTGAAGTGATACATTTGGTTGTGAAATTTCAGTAAGTAACCCCTATTAATGGCTTCATATCAAATCTAGTTAATTTTTTTGTATAACATGCTTACCTATTATGAAAAGAAATTGTTAGTAGTGAATTCAATTTTATTTAGTGATGAAAGAAGGTACATAGCCAATTCCTCCTCCAGAATTAGCAGACTTTATCAACGACAAAGTTAGGGCACCTGAAATGAGAGCTTGGGCTGGTTACCAAGGTTGTCAAAACAGTAATTCTCACTAAGTGACCATGGGAAGTATTAGGAGTTACCCACACTTTGCAAAATAAAACAAACTCACCTTAATAAAAGTACTGTATTTGGTTCTAATAATCTTTGTAGATTAATAATTCTAATAATCTTTGTATATTAATAAATCTCAGTCTTCTGCTAGACTAGATCTCTATTTGTAAAAATTCATAGAAAGCAAAAAGGCAAATAATAAATGTTTATTGATAGAAGTTTGAACCTTAAATATAAAAAAATGATATAACTCAAATTGTCACATTAAGTTGAAAAGTACTACATAATACTCAGCTTTTGTCAGTCTAGCTCATTATTACAAAATATTATAAACTTATACACAAATCATGTAAGAATGAAAAACAGTATAGCTTATTACATGAAATTATAAACTATGTATGCAATCCATCTAAGAAAAAAAAATTATTAAAAAATACAGTATGACTCACATTGCATCAATAGAATCGTGATTAACATTTTTTCATATTAAACTAAAATAAACTAATAATATAAAAAAGAAAGTCAAGCATCATAATGTATCTAACATATGATGTATTTGATAAAAAATTTAGAGTCACATATATACCATATATACCAATCTTTGATAAAATATTGAATGTAACACAAACAAATATTTTTATTCTTAATTACTATTCACTTGTGTTAAAGTTAAAATTTTAATTATTGTGGATTTAAACTCGTTACTTTGCACCAAAACTATATAGTAAATTGTGCATGCAAATAATATTATTTTGAAAATAAGCTGTAATCACTTTTGGTGGTAAAATTGTAATAACATTAATAAAAGTAATATTATTTTAGCGAAAAATTGTGATATTAGATATAGCCAATGAAAGTGATTGGACATTCATTACAAATCTGCCTATACGTTACAAAATTCAATTAATTTATACGAGGTAATCTAAATATCACCGAGTTTTTTTAATCACATAATAAAATAATTTTCTAAAAAAAAGTTTGCCAAATATATTAGATATACATTCTTTATAAAATAATAGTAATAATAAAATATAACAGTTTAAATAAAGAAACTTTTGTTTTTTTAAAAAAAAAATGAATAAAATTAAAAAATTGTAAAATAAAAATAATTTCTTTTAAAAAAAACTAAAAAAAAACAGTTTTAAACCATAAAAAAAAATAATTACCATTAACATGATTAACATAATTGATGTAACAACTATAATTTATTATTTAATTAATTCTGATATAATTATTTTAATTTTCTTTACGTATCAATTAAATAATTTTGCATCATTAGTAAATTTATTATGTATACTTTTACCAAAGATTAAGTAGTGCTAAAAAAAATTCATTATAAATCGATATTTTACTGTTTCGGACTTGATGGTAGGAGAATATTCGATATGGGTACAAATTTGTTTATTCTTGGCTGATGATAATTTTTTTCAAAAAAATAGTGATATCAGACTAATACCGAAATTATTAAAGTATAGTTGGTCAAATTTCCAAAAATTCCGTACTACACGGTACTTGTTAAAAAAAATCTCACTAAAGAAAAATATCCATATTACCTGTTAGTTAGGAAACAATATTAACCTATTAAGCTAATATCATCAGTCTAACCAAAAAAAAAAATAATAATAAATAATTATACCAATCAAAACGCTGTGATACGTAATTATAGCGAAACAAAATTGGTTAGTTTACCAGATATAAATTTAAATTTCTTAACTTTTAATTTTCTGTCGTGTTATTTCCTTCATAACCATTTTGTGTATCTATATTTTTATTTTTGTTTTACCATCATCCAATAGCAAAAGTAAAATAATGTATAAAAAAATGAGCAAACTAATTGAAAAGGTCACGTTTAATATTTTCAAAGAATAAATTATTACTGTTACTACATTTCGTAAAAAGAGCATATTTTGTATGAATATTTTTATAATACCAATCAGAGTTCTATCATATACTAACTGACATTATGCAGATCTAGTCTTTTCACTTAGCGTTTCTGGAATTCACATTGCGAATGAAGTCTCAGGAAATAAATTAAATTTGTTCTTAAGTTATTCATTCCGTATTTACTGGACATTTTATGCATATTTTTAGACATTTCTAAAAAATAATTTTTTAAAAAAAAATTTCATATTCTATAGTAAAAATTGAAAGCGATTAGATTTCTTAAAGTTAATCTTTTTAAACTTTTTAAAAAATATATTTATTGATAAGTCAATCAAATAATCAGTCTTTGAGTAATAAGAAATAGTATTATTCAACTTACTGTAAATATAATTTATTAGTTTCTCGGTTTATATATTTATTTTTTATATTTCAATTTAAAAAAAAAAATTAAAAAAAAAATTAAAAAGAGAACATTTTAAATAATGACACTAAACTGATATAAAATATTTTAATTTCGCATTGTAACAGACTTTAATTTAATAGAATATAATGATTATTTATTTATTATTTAGTTCAAGTTGTTCAAGTTTATTGCAAATTCATATTTGAACAAATTATAAAATATAAAGAAATAAATAAATAATAAAATGAAATGAATTATTTAAATTACGAACTAAGTAACGTGTAAAATTCACTACTCTAGACTTAGTGTTTAAATAATTCTGACAAAAATCATAATAAAAATAGATTTTTAATTTAAAAATTTATAAAATATACCCTATTCAAAACCATCTAATAAAAATGGAAATAAATAAACCGTAAAAAAGTCAACATTTTGTAGCATTATTGAAATAAAATCAAATAATGGTGATAAATTATTAAATTACCTTCTGGAATTTCAAATTCATCTTGATCTTCCGAATGTAAGTTTGGATTATTAGAAATATCATTTTCGTCTATATATATTATAAATATAATTATGTTTAATTCAGTAATGAAAGGAATAAATAATAATCTCTTACCATCATTTGAAATATAATTTCTTTGTATATATTGAAATTTGGCTATAATATTTTATATAAATATTGATTATTATTATTATAGTATTTATATAATAAAATGTTGTATCAAAATAATTAATTACCCTTATTGGATTTATCATTATCAGTTAAATCTTCTTTTTTATCTTCTGTTTAAAATAAACAAAAAGTTTGTTTTTAATATAGTTTATCTTAAATAATAAAAATTTTCCCATCATAATAACCTGAATAAATTCTTTTAGATTTGCCCTTTACTTCATTTTTGTTATCTATAAATTTGTTTTTTGATAAATATTAAATTATATAAATTATTATAATTTTTATACAATTGTTATTTCTTAATATTCTTCCTTACCAATTATTGTAAGATTATTTTGTTCAATTTGGGATACAAGTTGTTCAGATACAAATTCTTCAATCTGCATGTCTAAAATAAAATAAAGAAATTAATAATCATTATTACAATATCAAAAATAGTATTATTATATTTATATATTCTAGTTACCATTAACATGATCAATATGATCTTGTCTTTTAATTTGTTGTTGTGTTGTTTTCTCCTTAAAGTTATCTATAATTTTAATTAAACACTAATATATTTAACAAAATTCTTATACTAACCAATTGTATTTTAAAGATTTTACTCACCATTCTTTGAATTTATTTTTAGTTTCATAAATACTTTAGACAATACTTTATTATTATACATTTTAAAGAATTATGTTAATATTTTATTCAAAGGTTTTGTCAAAAAAAATTTTAATAATAATTACTGCACCTTTTGAAATACTACTTGATTTAGGTGTATTATCATAATTTCGATTAATTGAATTATTAAATTCATTGACTAAAGTAAAAATAAAAATATATTATTATTAATTAAAATATATTACTATTATACGTAAAAATTAAATAAAATATTACTTACTATTATGGGGAATGCTAAATTTATAAGATTTACTGTGAAATGCTATTAAAAATAAAATAAATTTTTAAGTTTTTGATAAAAAATTTTAGCATAAATAAATAAACCCATTAATTTTACATTACCTTCTTGCTCTTCTATTATTAATGAATTTAAAAAAAATATTAGTAAAAATATTAGTAATAAAAAATTTAGTAATAAATATAATACCTTCTGTTGCATTTCTTGGTTCAGGAAAATTTTCAAATTGATGAATTTTGCTTGTAAATAATCTGCTGCTTGTATAATTTGTTTCTAAGTTATTTGTTTCGAAGTTGCTATTTGCATCTAATTCATTTGTTGTATTTTTATATGATGCATTGATTTCGCTTATTTTGTTTCTAAGTGTAAGAATATCAGGCCTTTTTAATGGATCAGCATCCCAACATTGTTTCATTAGATTTTTATATTCTAAAGGAGTTCCTGATACTATTTTTGGTCTTATACCATTGACTATATTCATTGCAAGATAGTAATCATTTTCATAATTATTAAAAGGAGGTCGTCCAGATGAAATTTCCCACATAAGCATTGCAATACTATAAATATCAGATGCAAAAGTATATTTCCTTCCAGAAATAATTTCAGGTGCTATATAAGGGAGATTTCCATATATATTTTTTGGTGATTTATCTGCAGGACCACAAAATCCAAGATCACTAATACACCAAGTTTCATCAAATTGTGAATATAATATATTTCCAGAATGCAAATCTCTATGAATTGAATTCTCTTCATGTATCCAATAAAGTGCATCAGTTATTAAAAAAGCAATTTTAATTCTTTCTTTCCACGTAAGTTGATTATGATTTTGTAGTAAATATTCCCTTAAATCTACATCAAATTTGTTCATTACAAGCATATAATTTCTATTTGATGGATTTTGTGTTAAACCATAACATGGAATAATCCTTGGATATTTATTGCTAATATTTAAATGTAACTTGGCCTATAAAAAAATTTATTGTCAATAATTAAAGAAATTTAAGTACAAATATTTAAAATAGGATTAGATTACAAACCTCTTCAAACCAACTTTGACTTGCGCCTTCAATATTTTCTAATTCTTTAAGTATTACACTTGCTACAAAATTTTGTATTCCAGGCACTTTAGTTCTTTCTAATTGCTGTTTTTTAGAATCCCATTCTTCATATGGTCCATTAATCCATCCTGCTGTATAAATTTTAGAAAATCCGCCTTTAGTCAAATATTCAATATTCTTTAAATTATTATAAGGGATCCATTCAACTATATAATCTGGTCCAAGCGTTTCCGATTGATATTTTTGTATTAAGTTGTCAATATCATTATTTCCAGATGTCCAATTTGAAAATCTTGCTTTTAAATAATCTTGAACACAATATTCGCAATATAATGTAGCTAAACATTCTTTGTTGCAATTTTCACAAATTTTTTTTGTTCCTGAATTATGAATAATTTTATCTCGGTCATATTCTTTATTAATTAATCTTATTGCTGCAGTTTTTTCATCTTCCGTAAGAGAACTATCAGCAAGAATTGTTTGTATCATAAATTCAATTTGGTCGTGAAAGTCCTTGTGAATATTATAGTCAACCAATGCATTTGCGTTTTGAGCTGCTTGATAAACTAGTTCTCTTCGAATGGTAGACATGACTCCAATAGTATAGTCATTTATTTGAATTTTATTTAAACGGTGAGCAATAAAAAGAAAAAAAAAATTTATTTACAAAATTAGTCGTGCAACATCAAACTTTAATATTGTCCATTGATCAACCTTGTGCAACATCACACAATTCACATGTTCTTTGTTTACTGAAAACTTAAAGTATCTTCATAAAATTACTATAAATAAATATTTTCGCATTTAAGTAGCATTTAAAATTTTTTCATTACACGAATAGGACAAAAAGGACACCGAAAAATACTGAAATACCTTTTTTAAAAATTGATAATGTTGGCCAGAATTTTTATTTCCTGTTTTAGTAACTGGCCGACACTATCATAATTCCGGCCCTGAAAAAATACGTACAGCCAATAGTAAATTTTTTTTGCTGGAGTGCTAGACCTTACCTATTTTAATGTTTTTCGGGAGTCCTATACGAATCTAAATAATTTTCACATTTCTTATTGTTTTAAATTTTAATGATTAAATTAGTACACATAACGAAAATAAAAAAAATTATTCTAATTTGTGGTAAAATGTAGAATTTTTAACGAATCTTTACAACATAGTTTATCAGACAATTATGAACTAAATACTCCAAACTTTAAATCTCTTAAATTAGTTAAACCGTATAATATTAAGTGGGAGTGATTGATAATGAATTATTTTGTATAAGTATTCTTGTATTTCAATGACGTATAAAATTGTGAAACTGAATTATATATTAATCTTACGTAATTAGAAAAATTAGAAAATGCAAGGTGATATTCAAATGTTGATCACCGATAAAAAGAGTTAGATCTTAAGCAGGATTTCATTTCAAAAATAATTCTATTACTTTTTACGTCATTTAGAAATTAAATATTAGCTTAATTTGACTTTCAATGACAATAGTTTACTTATTACGGTAATTCATGTAAACCTTTCAAATTTATACCAATTCATAGAAATTTATAGTATGTCAACTTGGGATAAGAACACTTTATACCGTATCAATTTAAAAGAAACTTAACATGTAAAAGAACTCAATATATAGTCAATAATAAAATAGATTATAATAAAAAGTGTTTTTTTTTTGTCTCTTCAAATGAATTTTTGCAATAAAAATCGACTTTATATTTTATTTTGGTTATTTTTATTAAAATATTTTTTGTCATGGAAAATCCAGACATCAATCTTTTACAAAAATTTTATAATGTCAAGCACAAAATTTGTTTTATTATATCAAGTTATAATTTTGCCTCTATATTCAATTATTATTATTATTCTTTTTTGTTTTCAATCAAAAATGATCGTAAACTTTTGAACAATTTCAAAGACTAAAGTAAATCAGCGACAATCAAAATTTTAATATTTATAGTATATTCTTTAAAGGAATTTTTCCTCTATAAATAAAAATATTTAACTATTTTGCAAAATTAGAACAAACATTTAGGGTAAAGATATCATATTTATTATTTTAGCTTTCTCAAGATTATTTAATAAACTTTCTGGTAAGAGTCTTCACAATTTGAGAGAATAATATAATTATTGCAGTTCATATTTCATTTTTTCATTTTATTATAAAACTAGGGTAATTTGGTATTGTTAGTGAGTTATAATATAATTATTGCATTATTCAGTAATTATTTATATATATTTTAAGTAATATAATAGGGTTTATATTAAAAAGTTGATTTGTATTTTGTATATTTATCAAATAATAAATTTTATGGTTTATTTTGAGTTTATTAGTTTTATTAAAGAAATATTATATTTAATGATTAAAATGAATTAATCCTGTAACATGTTAAATGGTAATAATATAAAGATAAATATAAATATAATAGTTTGTATTGATTTTAATAAAATATTAGATATGATGATAATGTTAAGTATACGTCAAGCAAGGTTGCATGGGATGATCTCCCTCCTGAATATTATCGAAAATTAATTGATAGTATGCCTCAGAGGGTCAATGCTGTTATTTTCGCGAATGGATATAGAATTAATTATTAAATTTTTGTAAAATTCAATAAAGGAAGGCGTAATGAACATGTTAAATTTTTATTTTCATTTTATAAAACATATAAAAATTTTTTAATTTTGAAAAGTGGCCGGATCATTTAGGCCACCATCTGTATGTAACATGATCTGTCCATGTTATTTGATTGGCGGTCGGGTCATATTATACACAATTCTTTATTGCTAATATAATTTTCCGGTTAATGAATTTTTAATCACTTTTTTTACAAAAAAACTTAGTTTGTATTAATAATAATTTTTCTATTCCCATCCTCTTGGAATGAATGATGCAGCTATCCAGTTATTTTCAGTTTTTGTAATTACAAATTTTTTTTAAATGAATATTATTCCTTTTTCAGTCAAAGCCAATTTTTTTTCCATCATTGTAATTCTTTTATTTATTTAGTGTTTTTAATAATTTTTTTATCACTATAAAAATTTGTTTTTAAATTTTCTATTAATAAAATAGTGGCAAAAAAAAAAATAATAAAAATTGATATGAAAATATAGAAACATAATATGGACGAAATTATATTTATTTTGTAAAAGATATTTTGCGATGTGATTTTAACATGATTTATATAAAGAAAAAAACTCCATTAATCCATTTATATTTTGAAACAATAAAATGATATATCTTTTTTTTATACTGTATATTCATACTGTATGCTTATAAAAAAATAAAATCTCCATATTTTTTAATATTCCACATTTTAAAGTACTTAATTAAATTCATATATTTATTATTAAATTCAAATAATAGAATAGCATCTGTTTTTTAATACTAATATATTTCATTAATTTATAATGTTTCATACATTGCATTTATTTATTAAGTTTCATTTATTCACATTTATTGTTAACCTTTTGTAAACATGCAATTTACTTTATATATACTGCCTATTATCAGAATAAGTATGTTAATTATGTAATCATTTATGAACTTAATAAATAAACGCGTTAAAAAAAGAATCAGAATAAGTAAAAATTGGCAAAAAATCGGATAGCCAATTTTTAGCTACATCTGTCCAATTTGTGACTTTTACAGCCGATTTCATAGATCGTTAGTATATTACCAATATAAAAATGTAGATTCTATAATCCATATACAATTTTTTTGTATGGTAAAAAATAAAGAAAAATTTATATTGTAATATTAAATTTAATTTTAAATAATAATGCTTTACTGAATTGCAAATAAATTTACATTCTTTAATGTATTTTTAAAATTTAAATTTTTATTTAATATTACATAATATAGTATGATCATAAAAAATATAAATTACTCCACTGCATTTTCATGAAAATTGGATTTTGACTGCTAAACAACTTTTAATTAATAAAAGAAGTCGATTTCCTTTGACCAAAATGTTCAAAATACGTTCTGAAGTGACAAAACAGAAAAAATAAAATTCATGAATGAGTACCGTTGTGAAAAACGTGAATAACCCTTCAAGTATTAACTGTACCTTCATGAAAATTAATATCCAAGCAGATTATGACCTACTAAAAAACTTTCAATTAATATAAGAAGTCAATTTACTTTGACTAAAATGCTCAAAATATGCTCTGAAGTGACAAAATGGAAAAAATAAAATTCGTGAATGAGTATCCTTGTGAAAAACGTGAATAACCCTTCAAGTATTAACTGTACCTTCATGAAAACTAATATTCAAACAGATTATAACTCGCTGAACAACTTTCAATTAATATAAGAAGTTGATTTACTTTGACTAAAGTGCCTAAAATATGCTCTGAAGTGACAAAACAGAAAAAATAAAATTCGTGAATGAGTACCATTGTGAAAAACGTGAATAACCCTTCACGTATTAACTGTACCTTCATGAAAATTAATATCCAGGCGAATTATGACCCGCTGAACAACTTTCAATTAATATAAGAAGTCGATTTACTTTGACTAAAGTGCTCAAAATACGCTCTGAAGTGACAAACCGGAAAAAATAAAATTTGTGAATGAGTACCGTTGTGAAAAACGTGAATAACTCTTCAAGTATTAACTGTACCTTCGTGAAAATAATATCCAAGTAGATTATTACCTGCTGAACAACATTCAATTAATATAAGAAGTCGATTTACTTTGACTAAAATGCTCAAAATACGCTCTGAAGTAACAAAACGGAAAAAATAAAATTCGTGAATGAGTACTGTTGTGAAAAACGTGAATAACTCTTCAAGTATTAACTGTACCTTCATGAAAACCAATATTCGAACAGATTATTACTCGCTGAACAACTTTCAATTAATATAAGAAGTCGATTTACTTTGACTAAAATGCCGAAAATACGCTCTAAAGTGATAAAACAGAAAAAATAAAATTCCATTGTGAAAAATGTGAATAACCTTTCAAGTATTAACTGTACCCTCATGAAAATTAATATCCAAGCAGATTTTGACCCGCCAAAAAACTTTCAATTAATATAAGAAGTCGATTTACTTTGACTAAACTGCCCAAAATACGCTCTGAAGGTAAAAAAAATTTGTAACTTAGTACTATCATGTAAAAATGTAAATAACTCCAAAAATATTAACTGTGCTTTCATGTAGATTAATATCTTAACAGCTTCAAACTTGCTGAACTACTTTTAATTAAAGAGCAAGATTTACTTTGGCCAAAATGCTCAAACCATAATTTGAAATATGTGTAAACAAACTATAATATTTGTTTATATTTAAATTCTGAGTTATTTAATTTAAATATGTTTGTGTTTATATTTAATTCGTGATCCGCATATAAAGTAGAGAATATCGATATTCCGATGTGGGGTGCCGATCATATATAAATATAGTAAATTAGCCATAATTCAGCTATTTTGGACCGAGCTAGCACCACCATCTTGTACGACCTAAACATCATATTTTATATACTAATAATAGAATACTATATGAATAAATTTCTTGCATTTTCATACTGAATTTGTAAACAAAAAAAAAACTTTTACTAGCCGGGTCGTCAGATTCCTGGCTATAAATATAGTAAGTAAATTCGCAATTTCAATAATTTTTATAAAATTTATGGCAAAAAAACTTAAAAAAATGTTGTTTTAACGTCAAAAATTTTCAAAAATTTACAAAATTTTATTCATTTGTCAAATTCTTTATTTACTAAGATCTGTCAACTAGTGCTAAAGCTTGTTGGGCTTTCAATTTACGATGAGTTTGTGCATATCGAGAAATCCAATTACTAATTGTAGAAATTTTTGGAATTTCCTCTTCTTCTAAAACTCCTTCTTCTACTAAACCTTTCAGTTCATTATGCATCTCTTGAGCTGTATACTTTTCACTTTTATTTATATCTCCGGCCAAGAAATATGCCTCAAGGTATGGAATAACATTTTTGCTTATTCGTTTACCTCCTCCTTTTTTACCAAATTTCTGATTTTCTTTTAAGGCCCATCCACTTGATAATGCAAAATTCGATGTGTGATTCAAAACTTGCCTTGAACCCAAATCAGTATCAATAATTTCAGTATTCAAAACGTCTATTATTCATTCAGAAAAAAAGAAAATTAGTTTTGAGATAATATAATCACAATTTTACGGTAAGAATGATTTACCTATATTTTGTGGTGATATTTCATCGTTCAATTTATTTTGTAAAATTTCTGCTAATATAACTCTATTATTGCTTACATCTGTGTCAATGCCATATTCCTTCAATTGTTTTTTCAATTCTTCAATAGTAAGACGATTTGTATTGATTTCTAATATAAAAAAAAATCAATGTAAAACAATTGCAAAAAAAGAAAAAAAAATCAATTTATTATATACTTGATCTATGAGGTAATGGAATATTCCAATCGGAAGTTGGAATTGAGTGATCTGAAACTTGTGGATTAGGTTTTTCAAGAGGTCTTTTTTCAAATTGTGCTATTTTAGCCGGCTCAAAATTTTTCCAAGTTCCAATATTAGGCATTGCACGAGCCTGAATAAATCCTGCATATTCACCTTCTGTCGGCCAGGACCACTCATACCAATTGGAATTTCCTGGTATTGAATTTTTCTTTTTTCGTCCTGATTCTATAAATCATAGTAATTGCTTTCAGTAATAAGTATTACATAACTTCAAAATTGTATTCTCACATATACCCTTTTTCCGTTCTGGTTCCAAATGTGCTACTAAAGTACCACAAATCCCTTGAATAGCATTCTCTATATCTACACCTTCATTGATATCAAACCCCAATCGAACATAACGATTTATCGCATGTGAAATCTGTAACCAATGATTCAATAAATAATAATGGTGATTTCCTAAATTATTTGAACAATCAATACACACTTGGGCATGGTGAGAATCAATTGATGTTTTAGCCTCTCCAGCTTCTAAAAAAACCCATTTTTTTACTGAAATATTGTACCATTCATTCCAATGCCCTAGAATTAACATTAGGTCCGCATTGTGATAATGTGGACCATTATCAGAAAGAAAAGTAACCCAATCTGGTTTGACTTCAAGCGATTCAATAACTGCATGTAGTGAAGAAGCTGTGAACCATGCATCTTGGCATGTATCGGCCGACCAGTGATCAAATACTTGAATATCCAATTGATGACTTTCAGATTTTCGTGTATAGACAAGAATTGAATGCAAAGCCCATCCTTTTTTCCCAAAAAAAGCACTTTTTGTTTCTCTTGCGCTCTTGGGTAAGATTTTCATCTTATAATCAACTATTATTATAGCTCCTTTTTCATCTAAATCTAATAGATTCGCGTTAAATTGAGAATTTAGAAATACCTTTCGCGTCTGATGACTCAAATAATAGAAAATTTGATCTCGTAATTCATAAATTTCCTCGTGAATATTATTTGGAGTGTTTTTTTCAATATCAATGAAGAATTGAAAAAGTGCATCACAATCTGAACATGTGTGAGTATGTTGTTCATTACATATACCAAAAGCAAAAGGAAGGCAACGGTTTATACATTGGTTATGTGCTGTTGTACCATCAGAATTTACAGTCAAATGTGACTCATATTCCCTTTTCAGATATCGTTTTAACTTCTCTCCTTGATCTAATAATTGATTCTAAATGAAATTATTAGAAATTAATATTATATAATTATTTTTTATCAATTATAGGAATAAAAATATTACCTGGATATGAAGATTACTAACATGATTTTGAATGAGTTTGGTAAGTTCATCAAATGTTTCATAGCCATATGTGTTGCATATTGAACACAAACCACCAAGATTCTCACGATAAATATATCTATTGCCCTGCAAATGCTTATAAAAAGTTGTTCGTTTTACTCCACTTGGATATTTTTCATGAAACTTTTCCCACAGATCTTGTTTTGTATTTTTGAGGTAATGAACTGGTTCTTGCGTAATGGTGTCTGTTTTGTATGAACTCATTATTACATTAGCCTTATCAGAAAAGAATTGTTCTAAATTTTCTTTTTTTTCCCGTCCTAATTTGTCTTTGACAATAATAGGTTTTTTTGCTTGAGGTGCACCTGGTCCATTAATACGTGCATATTGGCGGGCTCTTGATACTGTATTTGCAGCTACCTGTAAGTTTATATTTTTATTAGTTCAATTATTTTGATAACATGCATTGTAGTAGTATACACTAACAGTACACTTACCCCTAATTTTGATCTGAGTTCTTGATAGGTAAATTTTGTAGCAATAATTGAAAGAATTCGTCTTTGACCATTTGGACCTCTATTTGTATTTTCCAATGCGTTACGAAATGCTTGCCAAAATGTAAGAGATTGATTTTCTTGATAATATGGATTTTGTTGGAGGAATCCTGATTCATAAAGTATTTGTAATGTTGTACTATCTTTTTGAACGTTATCTGATTTCGTCCAAAATTCAAACTAAATTAAAAAAATTATTTGTCAATAATAAATAAAAAAGTCAACTCATTTTTTTGCATAATTACTAACTTTAGATTCTCCATTTTTGAAGGGGGTGATATTAGTACATCCTGCATTTTGAACAAATGCTCTCCAAGCACGCCATTCTCGTTCATTAATTTCATAACCAGATGGATATGAATCTAAAATAGCTTTCCGTAATTCTAAAATATCACTTTTCTGATTTAACCATTTATTAAATAAATCATGCCATTTGATCTCACATGAAATTCTTCTTTTCAAATGATATTTATAAAGATTTTCTAACACTCCCTCTAAAGTCCAGTCCAATACCGTGCAAGAAGGAATTTGTGCTTGTTGAATACAAATTTGCGTATACGGATTTTCTAACCCAAAAATTTTTTTTCCAGAATAATTTGAAAGTCTGCCAATACATAACCAAACTTCATTAGGATCAATAGCATTATACGTTTTTATCAAAGTATCATTAGTATATATTTGAACTACACACTCTTCATCTTCTATTTCTTGAATAAAAGCTGATTTTATACCATTGTAATGGGATTGAAAGACGGATTTATATCCTTCTCCTGCATAATTCCATTCTGGTTTTTTTGATTTTCCCATTCCCAGCACAATTACGTTCAATTTTCCAAGACTAATCATATATGGACGAAATATAATATCATCAAGTAATTGTTGTATAATATTTGAATTGTCAAAACCCATAACTTGTGGACCAGGGAACTTTGCATTTGAACGAAAAACTTTTTCATAGCAGGTGTTAATAGCTTCTGTTGGTGAACTGCACACACCTGACCTATATTCTTCAGAAAAACACAAAAATCCAGGAGAATTTGGATGTTGAGTATCTTTTACAACGGTAATTATGAAGTCACATTTTTTTAAAACTGTATGAGTTTTCATTCCTAAACGAATCAGAAGGAGAGGAGTATGCGTAGGATTCTTATTTATTGGTCGCGCAAGCCACCAGTTATGACAAAATGGACCAAAATGTAAATTTTCTACAATTTTGCCTGGGGAAATAAGTGTTGTAATGTATTCTTTACTTTTACTCATATGTTTTGACTTTAAAAAAGAAGTTGGGTATGTAAAAAACGCGAGATTCTAAAAGACGCAAAATCGCATATGCGTATTATCCCCGGATTTTATATATGTCGATCACTACTTTATATACGGATCACGAATTAAGGAAAAAAAATAAAATTTTACTTCTATTTTATTAGGTTTTTGTATATGAAAAGACAAAAAAATAATCAGCTGAAAAAATAAAAAAATTCTTTGTTAATAACCGTAATACATGATCACATGTTGTTGCAATATTAAAATCAGAAATCCTATATTTAAATTGGTAATACGTATTACATATATGACCGATAGACCAAATTATATCTCCTGCTATTACAATTGTAAAATAATATTAAAATTATGAATAAATTAAAAGTTTTTCTAATTTGAAAAATGCAAATCTTTCTGAATTACTCAAATTTTCAAATCTGTTTATTATATAATATAATCAATAGTTAATTTTCACTGCAAAATTTCCTAGGAATGGATAAATAAATACATATAAAATTTACTACCCAGTAAGGTTTTTTTGGATGGTTTTAACCTCTACTTATTATTTATTTTATTTATTTTATTTTTTTTATAGAGAGAAATTGTCATAATACATGTATTATTTTAAAATTAACATTTTAAAAATTAAATTGAAAAACTATAATTTATTAATTAACAATAAAATGTTTTTTGTTAAAATTATTTAAAAATTTTTTAAATTATAGCGAAAATGCTACAACAGTAAATAATATTATAATAGTAAAATTGATCAGCAAACAAATGAAAACATGCAAATATTGAATGATGTCTCAATTTAACAGGTATTTTCAGTGGCACAGGAAGAGTTTTTGCGAAAAGTTGGCATTAGAAGTTTTTTTCATTGTCATTGTCATTGACATTGACATTGACATTGACATTGACATTGACATTGACATTGACATTGACATTGACATTGACATTGTCACTGACATTGACATTGTCATTGTCATTTACATAAAGTTATATAAGATTAATTTGAGAGTTTTTTACCAAAAAGGAAATTTTTTTATAAAAAGAGAAATGATTTTCAATTTCGAGGCAATTCAGCAGGTGTTTTAATAACAAATTGAGAAATGATTTCCATAGAAAATCTCGTGACAAAATTTATAATAAATTTAAAAATAAATGATCAACAAATGATCAACAAAATTGTTACTAGTTTTATAAAAAACGCCCAATAATATCTTTTTATTGTTTTAAAAAGGAATAATCATTTACAAATAAATGATAGAGAATTTGCATAATTTGATTAATACACAAATAATATAAAATGTCAGTGTTCCTTTGTGTAATGAAACAACAAACACTAGTAGTTCAATAACAATTATTAGCTTATATAATGAATAAACTTAGTCATATTCCTTGCAATATAATTAAAATGAAGAATCCTCTGATTTTTATTTGAAAACTTGCTATTAAACAAATCAAAACATTAAAATGATATTTGAACCTGTTATTATACCTTCTTCATAATATTTTTTAAAAATATCTTTATATTTTTCTATAATAGTACGTTTTCCATTGATATTAAAATAAAGTAATTTACGTCCCCTACAACTTTCAAAAAATTTTTCAAAAGCATCAATAGAATACACCAAATTTCCATTGATTGTTATATGAGTTAAAGTTTTTAGAGAAAATTTAGTTAATATATCTAATAATTCATCTCCTATACCATAATTTTCATTGCAACTACCAAGACTATCAAGAGATAGTCTTACTAAAATTTTGCAATTCATTAATAATGATCTAACATAAATCAAATCGTTAGGTCCAAGATGTGTAGTTAATTGCTCTATCTTTGGACAATGATTAGAAATTGCTTTTAGTAACATTCCTGTATTCTCAACTGATATATCCAAAGTTTTAATAGATACATCCGAAATATTTCCTTTGGTTTTTTCAATTAACATTGCCAATTCCTTAAAGCATGATGAATCATCATTAATAATGAGAGACCGAAGATCTGGGAATATTGTATTTGCTAAATATTTTTTGAATTCTTCAATTCCTTCATAACTTTTAAGTTTATAGCAAATTGATAACCTTTTTAGATTGACAAGTGATGTTAAAAATGAATGTGAAATAACACCAACCGAACAAAATAAAGTAATATTATTGATTGTACATCATTTTCTTGCTAATGCTTCATCTAATTCCTCACATAACCTTTCCTTAGTACGAAACTTAAGTATTATTTCTTTTAAATTTCTTTGTGCATTAATTAAAGAAGTTAATCCAGGAATACCCTGAGAATAACAGTCAACATATAATACGTTCAAATTTTTACAAATCTGTGCCATATCATTAATATTATTGGAAGTTACATAAGAGAGATCAATATATAGATCATGGAGTTGAGAAAAACATTTTGTCGAAGCTTCTGAAAATGATGACAAAGGTAGAAAAATTTTCCACTATAATCTTTTAATACCTTCACATTGTCTAATGAATAACTTGTAAATTTCTTGACTTAAAAGATAATTTTTTGAAAAATTAACATTTAAAGCTTGTCCTTCAAATACAAAATTCATAATCTTATCTATAATATCATTACTTAGAAATTTACAAAAGCCGACATAATTAAATGTTAAGGGTTCTGAAAGAATCGTTGAAGGTAAACTAATATAATTATCAATCAAAAGTTGTTTTGAAGATGTTGGTAGGCAGGAAAGTATTGTATTACAATATTTTTCTTGTGATTCTTCGCAATTAGAGTATGGATATCGTTCCCACAAGATAGGTACTACTAAACGACACCATTCTTTATTAATTAAAAGGCAGGAATATAATGATTTATTATCTGTTCGTAATTCATTAAAAATATAAGTAAGACCTTCAATACTTAATTTTTCCATTTTATTTTATTTTAGTTTATTCAAAAGCCAGATAAATAAAAATGAGCAAAAAAATGAATTTATTAATATTAAGTAAATGATCGTATGTGACCAATCTTGGTTAATACATGAAATTGATAGTATGTGGGATGTTACATGGTTATTCATTAGTTATGTAACACTTGTAAAATTATTTAATAATCTATCACCAATTATATTGATATAATCACCTTTTAATAAATTTTAAATTATTTGTTTATCTATATTACTATTATTTTACTCGTTTTAATCCACTTCCTTTCTCAGGGATATGTATGAAATGGGAAACTTTCTATGTATTGTATAGAATAAATTTGAACATACTTGTAACAAAAATATTTTTATCCTTTTGATTTCATTTTAGAGATTATGTAGTTATACTTGAACAGAATTAATTAACAATAATGATTATAAATCATTAAATAAATAAAATATGGAATGAGACGGAATCTTATTGGAGATTACAAATTGAAAGGATGTTTAGATTGACAAATGAGAAAGTACTTTTTAAATTCAAATTGGAACAAATTGGATTACCTTAAGGCATTTGTATTTTTGGTATTACATAGACCATATATAGTTACTATTCCAAAGAATTAGATCTCATTGAATAAAGGTGTGTATTTTGTGATATAAATTGTGAAAGAAAATTATCTTGAGAATAATTGCAAACCATTTTATTTAGGAAAATTTAAATAATTTTGAATAAAACTGATGATAATTTAAATTTTAAATTCCAATGATAATCATGTAATAAAATATTAACGGTTAAACTACAAGAAATAGAAAAATGGTAATGACCATTTAATAATTTTTTATTTGAAGGTGCAGATTCAGGTAAATTATATCTTTCAGATAAATTTTTTAATAAAAAATTTTCAGCAAAGAATAAAATGCTGATAAATAACCTTAAATATATACATTGGGAAGACCTTTTCATATTATTTCAGAAAATTTGTGTCAGTGATTTTTTATTATTTTAATACTTATAATATGTTTAATTCAAATTTGAATTTGATAAAATATTTAATGAATTTGAAGATATATTATAATTAAAGATGATAGAAAGTATCCTAATTTACAATCAAGAGAAGTTTTGATGAGAAGATATCAAAAACTGAATTTATAAAATATAAATTTTAAGAAAGTTAAAGCTAAATGATAATATTACTAAAGAAAATCAGATGTAGAATGGTATGTTTTAAACTGTATTTGTTTGTTATATATAGTAATTTTTTAATATTACAATATACTTTTTAGTGAAGCAAAATAAGTGATTTAAATTTAGAATATTTTCTAAGTGTATTTCTTATAAAAAGAAAATTAAAGACAATGGTATTTATAAAATTTGTATTAATTGTCATAATATATGAAAAGATTATGTTTTTATCCTGATAGTTCCTGATGCTAATCAAGGTGACAAAAAATAAGGCCCTTTAATTCTTCTTTTTTTTTTATTCCCAAAATTTGTGAATTAAGTCAGGAACATCCTCCTCCAACTGGTCAGCAGGTTCCCAAGTAGCCTCAGTGTCTGGATATCGCTCCCACTTGACCAAGTACTGATGTTGACCTTTCTTAATGCGATGCTGAAGTCTGCTCAGAAACAAATCTTTCAGGTTGTCCTCTTATCACAGAGTCAGGTGGAAGACGTTCATTTTTAGGAACAATCTGCAGCTCTTTTCGGGTGTATGCACATCTGGTTACACCTAATCATCCATGTGGTCCATCAAGAAGGTATGTAGGAGGCTGTTCAGGTGAGAGTATCATTTTTTTGATAACACATATGTTTGGATTCCATCTTATGTCTCCTGTACAGAATTTTCCATGGAGTTTATTACCAAGCACTGAGATAGGTTCATCTAACTTGACTCTGACATGTGTTCCTTCAGAGAGGAGGTCTGTCTTTTTTGACACTTTGGGTGACACTGTTGGAATGTCTGGAGGATTTCTTTGCCAGAGTTTATCTATTTTACTAACTACATCACGGAAATCTTCTGACCATTCCACAGATGTGACCCCGATTTTCAACTCCTGTGCCACCATTTATTTGAGAAGGGGTTCTTGGATGGCTTGGATAGCTCTTTCAGCATATGATTGCTGTTTATGTCTACCTGGCTCTCCGAACCTTATCATCACCCCTAGGCTGTTTAGGAAAAAATCACGTACCTGATCATTGGTGAATTCTGATCCAGAGTCTGTCTCCAGTCAATGTGTTGGTGGCTTAATACAATTTCTTCTGTAGATTTTAACAAATCCATTTAGGACTCTATTTGCAGTCTTATCCTTTAGGGGTTCTACATCAACTCTCTTTCCTGCAACTTCCACCACTACGAGAAAATAGTAGAATCCATGGGTCAACTGGCATCTCTGCAAGATCTGCCTGATGTGTTGCATTTGGTTTCCATACAATTACCTTTGGGTGTTCTGTTGACTTTTCCTTTAGGGCTTTTTGTATAGGTTGTAGTGCTCTTCACTTTTTAGAATTCGTGCTGGACTGCTGGTACTCCGCATAGACTGTAGTATTTGTAGTAATTCTCTAATTGTGTCATATTATGACAAATTAAAAGAAAGATTTCAGACTTCAAATCTTAAGATGACACAATTTTACTGTCTAAAGTATAAAAAGGAAACTGAGAATGCTAGTGAAATACAAGATATGACCACAAATGGCCACTATCGTTTACATGGTAATTGTACAGTTTGTGGGATGCATAAGTCTCAAATTAATCTAATATAACTTTATGTCAATGACAATGATAATGTCAATGTCAGTGACAATGTCAATGTCAATGTCAATGTCAATGAAAAAAACTTCTAATGCCAACTTTTCGCAAAAACTCTTCCTGTGCCACTGAAAATACCTGTTAAATTGAGATATCATTCAATATTTGCATGTTTTCATTTGTTTGCTGATCAATTTCGCTATTATAATATTATTACTGTTGCAGCATTTTCGCTATAATTTAAAAAATTTTTAAATAATTTTAACAAAAAACATTTTATTGTTAATTAATAAATTATAGTTTTTCAATTTAATTTTTAAAATATTAATTTTAAAATAATACATGTATTATGACAATTTCTCTCTATAAAAAAAATAAATTAATAAAATAAATAATAAGTAGAGGTCAGAACCATCCAAAAAACCTTACTGGGTAGTAAATTTTATATGTATTTCACAGGTAAAATGCTGACCAATCGGGTACCTACCCGATTGGTAACTTTTTTTTTGATCGGTCACCTGATTTATTCAATAGTTAAAAATTAGTGTACACTTCAATCAGGTATCAATCAGGTTAATACCCGATTGATAACTATCGTTCAGTTTAAATTTACCAATTAATTTCTATTGTTTCAATTAGACTATTGATAAACTATTTTTCTTTAACTAAAATTAAACTATTTTATACTATTGAAATTTACACTAACATTTTTTTTCAAACATTTACTTTTGAAACTTTTAAAAAAATTTTTTTTTAGGAAATTGGTTCCGATTTGGATACCGGAATCCCACAAAAGTTTCAAACATTTTACTTTCGAAACTTTATTAAACTGAAAAAACCATTTATTTGAAGATATTAATAAACGATTTTTAACATTTTTTTTAACATTTTATTGTAGGAATCGGTTATAACAAATCCCATAGGTGAGTTTCGAAAAATAATTTTTTGAAACTCACTTTTTTTTTTAATATTCAATTGTAGGGAATCGGTTATAACGAATCCCATAGGTGAGTTTTGAAAAATAATTTTTTGAAACTCACTTTTTTTTTAATATTTAATTATAGGGAATCAGTTACAACGAATCCCATAGGTGAGTTTCAAAAATAATTTTTTGAAACTCACTTTTTTTTAATATTCAATTATAGGAAATTGGTTATAATGAATCCCATAGGTGAGTTTTGAAAAATAATTTTTCGAACCTCATTTTTTTTTATTATTCAATTGTAAGGAATCAGTTATAACGAATCCCATAGATGAGTTTCGAAAAATACTTTTTCGAAACTATTAAAAAACGTTTTTAACATTTTTTTTCTAATACACTATTATAGGGAATTGGTTAAAACGAATCCCATAGGTGAGTTTCGAAAAAATTTTTTGAAACTCACTTTTTTTTAATATTTAATTATAGGGAATTGGTTATAACGAATCCCATAGGTGAGTTTTGAAAAATAATTTTTTGAAACTCATTTTTTTTATTATTCAATTGTAGGGAATCGGTTATAATGAATCCCATAGGTGAGTTTCGAAAAATTTTTTTTCAAAACTATTAAAAAACGTTTTTAACATTTTTTTTCTAATACACTATTATAGGGAATCGGTTACAACGAATCCTATAGGTGAGTTTCAATTTTTAATATACAATTATAGGGAATCAGTTACAACGAATCCCATAGGTTAGTTTCGAAAAATAATTTTTCAAAACTATTAAAACGTTTTTTTTTAATATTTAATTATAGGGACGAATCCCATAGGTAAGTTTCGAAAAATAATTTTTTGAAACTATTAAAAAACGTTTTTAACATTTTTTTTCTAATACACTATGATTATAGGGAATCGGTTACAACGAATCCCATAGGTGAGTTTTGAAAAATTTTTTAAAACTCTTTTTTTTTAATATACAATTATATATAGGGAATCGGTTATAATGAATCCCATAGATTAGTTTTGAAAAATAATTTTTCAAAACTATTAAAAAATGTTTTAACATTTTTTTAAAATGTTTTTTTTAACATTCAATTATAGGGACGAATCCCATAGGTAAGTTTCAAAAAATATTTTTTCGAAACTATTAAAAAAATGTTTTTAACATTTTTTTTTAAATGTTCTATTATAGGGAATCAGTATAATGAATCCCATAAAATCCCATAAATAATAAGTTTCAGAAATTTTTTTTCAAAACTATTAAAAAAATGGTAATAAATGTTTTTTTATTATTTTATTATAGGGAATCGGCTCTGATAAATGTATATACCGGAATCCTATAAGTAAGTTTTAACTTTTGAAACTTTTTTTAATGTTTTTTTATTTCTTTTGTAGGGTATTTGCTCCAACCTGGACACCGGATTCTAGATAAAATTTCAGTATTAGTAGTATTTCTGATTTTGTATTTTTAATAATTAATAAATTTAAATTATTAAATGTAATTATTGTAAAATATCAAATAAATTTAAATAAAAATGTATGCAATCGGCAGATTTCTTATTGTTATAAATTTATCAAAAAGTTATCAATCGGTATACTGATATGTCAAATAGTAAATATCCAGTAAATATCCTATTGGTAACTATTAATACCCAATTGTACTCTATTGAATATCCCAATTGGTACCCGAGTATCCTCCTTTTGCGCCATCTTTTGGCAGCAATCGGGTTTACCGATTGATGAAAATTTTAAAAAAAATAGGGACCAATCAGGTGGAATTCAGTCACCTGATTGGTCCCCAATTTGACATCGTTTGACTAGTGTTTATTTATCTATTCCTAGGAGATTTTGCAGTGAAAATTAACTATTGATTATACTATAATAAACAGATTTGAAAATTTGAGTAATTCAGAAAAATTTGCATTTTCCAAATTAGGAAAACTTTTAATTTATTCATAATTTTAATATTATTTTACAATTGTAATAGCAGGAGATATAATTTGGCCTATTGATCATATACGTAATACGTATTACCAATTTAAATATAGGATTTCCAATTTTAATATTGCAACATGTGATATATTACAGTTATTAACAAAGAATTTTTTTATTTTTTCAGCTGATTATTTTTTTTGTCTTTTCATTTACAAAAACCTAATAAAATAGAAGTAAAATTTTATTTTTTTTCCTTAAATATAAACACAAACACATTTAAATTAAATAACTCAGAATTTAAATATAAACAAATATTATAGTTTGTTTCACAGGTCAAAAAGTGTCAAATCAGTCACCAATCAGTCACCAATCGGGTGCCTGATTGATGCCTGATTGATGCCTGATTTCCGCCAAAATCTGACACCAATCAGTCACCTATCAGGCTGCCTGATTGTTGACAGATAGGTGACAGATTTATGACAGATTGGTAACCGATTGGTAACAGATTGGTAACAGATTGGTGACAGATTGATGACAGATTGGTGACAGATTGGTGACCGATTGGTGACAAATGATAGTTAATTTTATGGTCAATCGATGGTCAATTTATAGTCAATCAATGGTAAATTAATGGTCAATTTATAGTTAATTTATGGTTAATTTATGGTTAATTTATGGTCAATTTATGGTCAATTTTATGGTCAATTTTATGGTCAATTTATGGTCAATTTATAGGTCAATTTATGGTCAAATAACCAATTGGTAAAATTTTCTAGTAGTAATCATATAACCAATAATAAAATTTATTACAGCACATAATAATATTTATTAAAATTATAAACTCTACAAATAATAAAATACATAGTGTCTTTATTTATTTATATTAATAAGTAGTGTAAATAAACATAAATAATTAATATTTAAAATAAAAACCATTCATAATCTTTTTTAAAAACAGATGTTAGTATATAACTGATAAAGTTAGTAATATTTAATAAATAGTAAAGAGTAAATATAAAAAGTTAGTAACCGTAGTAAAGTACAAATAAATAATAAATACAGTTAGTATTATGAAGAGTTTGATAAAATATATAAAAAAAAAGAAAAATACATGATGATGTTAGTAAAAATAAAGAAATATAACATTACATTAGTAATATTAAAAAGTGATAAAGTTAATATTATAAAATAAAATATAGTCAGTACAATAAATTTAATGACAAAAATACAATAATTAATATACCTGTAAAATGTAAAGAGAATAAGAAAAAAACAAAACAGAAAAGAAAGAGCGTGTATATTTTTTGAAAAATAAACAAACTCGAGTTTGGTAATTTATATGCATGTTAAGATCAGGTCACGTGCATAAAGATCAGACCGAATTTTAATTGGTTAATAATAGATAAATATCACATCTCCAGAAAAAATTTCAATTTTTACCATCTCTCACTTTTAAATTTGTATTAAAATTTACCTTAGACTTTCGGAGACCTAAATTTTTTTAAAATTGTTTAATTTATTTAATGTAAATTTAATAAAAAGTATATTGTTTTTTAATTAATGGTATGAATTCTAAAAAATTCTCTATTAAAAATATCTCATACAAATTCTTAGAAAATTTCAAAAAAAAATTCTCTATTTCCTATACGAATCTTAGAAAATCTCAAAAAAAAAAAATTTCCATCAAAAACACCCTAAAAAATTTTACAAAAAAGAAATCTCTATCAATCAAAGATATCCCATATGAACCCTTCCTATACGAACTCTTAGAAAATCTCTTAAAAAATTTTCTATCAAGGAATCTCATACGAATTCTTCCTATACAAACTCTTAGAAAATCTTTATCAAAATATTCCATATGAACTCTTCCCATACAAACACGTAGAAATCTCAAAAAAAAAAAACTCTATTTATCAAAAATATCCTATACGAATCTTAGGAAATTTCTCAAAAAAAATTTTCTATCAGATATCCCATACGAATCCTTCCCATATGAACTCTTAGAAAATCTCAAAAAAATTTTCTATCAGATATCCCATACGAACCCTTCCCATACGAACTCTTAGAAAATCTCTTAAAAAATTTTCTATCAAAGAATCTCATATGAATTCTTCCTATACAACTCTTAGAAAATCTTTATCAAAATATTCCATATGAACTCTTCCCATACAAACACGTAGAAATCTCAAAAAAAAAAATCTCTATTTATCAAAAATATCCTATACGAATCTTGGGAAATTTCTCAAAAAATTTTCTATTAGATATCCCATATGAACCCTTCCCATACAAACTCTTAGAAAATCTCTTAAAAAATTTTCTATCAAAGAATCTCATACAAATTCTTCCTATACAAACTCTTAGAAAATCTTTCAAAATATTCCATACGAACTCTTCCCATACAAATGCGTAGAAATCAAAAAAAAAAAAAAAAAAAAAAAAAAATCTCTATTTATCAAAAATATCCTATACAAATCTTAGGAAATTTCTGAAAAAAAATTTTCTATCAGATATCTCATACGAACCCTTTCCATAGCAACACTACAAAAAAGAAAAAAAATATATTTAAAAAAAAAAGAAAAACCTTCTCCCTCGCTCAGCCCTCCCTTACCTCAATTCTCAAAGTCTGGCAATTTTTTTCGTCCATAAAAAAGAATTTTTTTTTTTCAAATCGGATAATGATCTAGATTACGGATCACATCTCACTCAATTCAGAGTGACACAAATTGCAGGAAAAGAAGTTGATCAGCAATATTGTTAACCAATTGCTACCCGATTGCTGACTATTTGACTTATCAATTTACCGATTACGAACAGGTTTTCGGACGAATAATACGATCCGGAAATAATTTTTTTTCTCAATATTTACAATTAAAAAATTTGTAAATCGGAATGCTGTTTATCTTTATTAAATGAATGTTTTTTTAAGCCAATCAGTCACTAATTGGCTATTCATTTGGTAGCCAATTTTCATATTAAAGAATAAATAAAAATCCTAAATTCTTGAAAACTATCAGATATTGCAAACCAATCAGTAACCAATCAGTCACCAATCGGTTATGTCAGATTGGTAACCGATTGGTGACTGATTGTCAATAGTAAATTTAATATATTTATCAAAACAAACTCAAAATAGAGATGCGATCCAGATGAAATTTTACAATCCGTGATATCATAGGATTAAATTTGGATAATCCAGATTAACTTCAAATTTTGGGTATCTCGGCATCCAACGATCGTACAGGGATACACTATAGCTCATTCGAATCGTTGCATTGAGACGATTCGAATGAGCTATAGTACATCTCTGTACGATCACTGGATGCCGAGTTAATTGGCAAAACGTGAAACATCAGCATTTTTATTTTACGATCATGCAAAATTTTACGTTTTGCCGAATATCTCGGCATCTAGTGATCGTACAGAGATGCACAATAGCTCATTCGAATCGTCTAAGTTCAACGATTCGAATGAGCTATTGTGCATCCCTGTACGATCGTTAGATGCCGAGATATTCGGCAAACCGTCAAAAATTGGTAGTATCGTAAATAAAAAATGCTGATTTTTGACGGTTTGCCGAATATCTGTGCATCCAGTGATCGTACAGAGATGCACAATAGCTCATTCAAATCGTCTCATTACGACGATTCGAATGAGCAATTGTGCATCTCTGTACAATTGTTGGATGCTGTTTCGGATTAAAACGGATATCCTTAATCCATCCGGATGCATCCATTATCCGTTCGGATCGGATGGATAGGCGGATGATCTGAATTTTCGGATTTCAGATCGCATCTCTAACTCAAAAGCTCAGATTAAGCATAACTTGACTTGCTTTATAAAGCTATAATACTAATTTTTTGACTTTAATATAAAAATCAGATATTGTAAACCAATCAGTAACCAATCAGTCACCAATCGGTTATGTCAGATTGGTGACCGATTGGTGACTGATTGTCAATAATAAACTTAATATATTTATCAAAATAAACTCAAAAGTTCAGATTAAGTATAATTTAACTTGCTTTATAAGACTATAATGCTAATTTTTTAACTTTAATATGTAAATCAAATATTGTAAACAAATCGGCAATCAATTAGTCACCAATCGGTCATATGACTGATTGGTGACTGATTGACAATCTATGCCTGGTTGGTGACCGATAGGTAACAGATTGAAAGAATCGGTCACTAATAGGTAACCAATCAGTCACCAATCAGTCATATGACCGATTGATGACTGATTTTTCATATTTCGACCTGTGTTTACACATATTTCAAATTATGGTTTGAGCATTTTGGCCAAAGTAAATCTTGCTCTTTAATTGAAAGTAGTTCAGCAAGTTTGAAGCTGTTAAAATATTAATCTACATGAAAGCACAATTAATATTTTTGGAGTTATTTACATTTTTACATGATAGTACTAAGTTACAATTTTTTTTTATTTTCAGAGCGTATTTTGGGCAGTTTAGTCAAAGTAAATTGACTTCTTATACTAATTGAAAGTTTTTCAGTGGGTCATAATCTGCTTGGATATTAATTTTTATAAAGGTACAGTTAATACTAGGGATAGCAATGGTTATAATCATAACTGTTTAACCGACTGTTTAACCACATTTAACTGACCATTTGACTGACCATTTAAACATTTGACTGACCATTTTTAACCGTTTAACTGACCATTTGACTAATTATTTAAGTAAAATGGTATAACCGACCATTTAACCGACCGTTTAACCAATTTTTTAACCGACCATAACCAACTGTTTAAATTTCTATAACTGATTATAACTGACTATAACCGACCATAACCGACCGTTGCCATCCCTAGTTAATACTTGAAGGGTTATTCACATTTTTCACAACAGTACTCATTCATGAATTTTATTTTTTCTGTTTTATCACTTCAGAATAATGTATTTTGAACATTTTGGTCAAAGGAAATTGACTTCTTTTATTAATTGAAAGTTGTTCAGCAGTCAAAATCCAATTTTCATGAAAATGCAGTGGAGTAATTTATATTTTTATGATCATACTATACTGAATTGCAAATAAATTTACATTCTTTAATGAATTAATGTATTTTTAAAATTTAAATTTTTATTTAATATTACTTAATAAAGCATTATTATTTAAAATTAAATTTAATATTACAATATAAATTTTTCTTTATTTTTCACCATACAAAAAAAATTGTATATAGATTATAGAATCTACATTTTTATATTGGTAATACACTAACGATCTATGAAATCGGCTGTAAAAGTCACAAATTGGACAGATGTAGCCAAAAATTGGCTATCCGACTTTTTGCCAATTTTTACTTATTCTGATTAGAGCTCTGAATGGGTCAGGTCAGGTCAGATTAATTGATAAACCTAACCTGAAATTTTAGGTCAGGTCAAGTTATATCAGGTTGTCTGTTTGACCTGACCTGACCTGAAACCTGAAAAATTTCAGGACTATTTTTATTAAAGTATTGAAAAAAAACAGTACAAAACTTTTTTTTTTTAATATAATATTATGAAAAAAAACGTTTTTGCAACGTTTTTTATTAAAATATTGAAAAAAAATATTGCAAAACGTTTTTTTTAATATAACATTATGAAAAAAATGTTTTCACAACGTTATTATTGAAATATCAAAAAAAAAACATTACAAAACATTTTTTTAATATAATATTATGAAAAAACGGTTTTGCAACATTTTTCTCGAAATATTGTGATTCAAAATTTTTATATTAAAATCATATAAATAAGTGAATCCCAATACTGCAATTCACTTTTTTATATTGATTTTGTATAAAAAAAGTGAGTTGCGGTATTGCGATTCACTTTTTTATATAGATTCTATATAAAAAAGTGAATCGCAATACTGCAACTCACTTTTATTATATAGTAGAATCAATAGTTTCAGGTCAACAGGTCAATCAGGTCAGGTCAATCTTGATACCTGATTTGAATTTTTTTAAAAAATCTCATACCTGACCTGAATTTCAGGTCAGGTCAGGTAAGTACATAAATGATTACATAATTAACATACTTATTCTGATAATAGGCAGTATATATAAAGTAAATTGGGTGTTACGATAACATGTAGTGTATGGATACCTATATATGTAGGGTATGCAAAATTTTACACGCGTTCCATACAGATTTACATTGTTTATTACCAAATAAGGAAAGGCCTAGACTGTTCTATTCTGTATCACGTATGGTCACGTGATACTTTTATATGTGATGTTTAACCATACCCTACATACATAGCCAACCATACACTACATGTTTACTATGCTCTCAACATTATAAATTAATGAAATACATTAGTATTAAAAAACAGATGCTTAAATATTGGAATGTATTGTGTCTTTTAATTATATGAAATTTAATTAGATACTTTAAAATGTGAAATATTAAAAAATATGGAGATTTTATTTTTTTATAAGCATACAGTATGAATATACAGTATAAAAAAAAAGATATATCATTTTATTGTTTCAAAATATAAATGGATTAATGGAGTTTTTTTCTTTATATAAATCATGTTAAAAACACATCACAAAATATCTTTTACAAAATAAATATAATTTCGTCTATATTATGTTTCTATATTTTCATATCAATTTTTATTATTTTTTTTTTGCCACTATTTTATTAATAGAAAATTTGAAAACAAATTTTATAGTAATAAAAAAATTATTAAAAACGCTAAATAAATAAAAGAATTACAATGATGGAAAAAAAATTGGCTTTGACTGAAAAAAAAATAATATTCATTTAAAAAAAATTTGTAATTACAAAAACTGAAAATAACTGGATAGCTGCATCATTCATTCCAAAAGGATGGGAATAGAAAAATTATTATTAATACAAACTAAGTTTTTTTGTAAAAAAAGTGATTAAAATTTCATTAACCAGAAAATTATATTAGCAATAAAGAATTGTGTATAATATGACCCGACTGCCAATCAAATAACATGGACAGATTATGTTACATACAGATGGTGGCCTAAATGATCTGGCCACTTTTCAAAATTAAAAAATTTTTATATGTTTTATAAAATGAAAATAAAAATTTAACATGTTCATTACACCTTCCTTTATTGAATTTTACAAAAATTTAATAATTAATTCTATTTCCATTCGTGAAAATAACAGCATTGACCCTCTGAGGCATACTATCAATTAATTTTTGACAATATTCAGGAGGGAGATCATCCCATGCAACCTTGACGTATACTTAACATTATCATCATATCTAATATTTTATTAAAATCAATACAAACTATTATATTTATATTTATCTTTATATTATTACCACTTAACATGTTACAGGATTAATTCATTTTGATCATTAAATATAATATTTCTTTAATAAAACTAATAAACTCAAAATAAACCATAAAATTTATTATTTGATAAATATACAAAATACAAATCAACTTTTTAATATAAACCTTATTATATTACTTAAAATATATATAAATAATTACTGAATAATGCAATAATTATATTATAACTCACTAACAATACCAAATTACCCTAGTTTAAATAGAAATAAAAATTTAAATTTAATAAAAAAGTTTTCGCAAACTTTTTTTTAACCAAAAAACTTGTGAAAGTGGTCAGTGGTTAGATCAGTCAAATGGTCGGTCAAACGGTCAGTCGGTCGGTCAAAAGTTCTTGACCAGTTATGACCGACTGATGACTGATCATGACCGACTGTTATCATCCCTAATATCATATGGCACAAATGTTTCTCTCATCTATCAAAAAATTTAAAATACTATATAATTCTTAATAATATTATTATCCATACCAATACCGCATTATAATAAAATAACATCGATTTTCTTTATTATACTCAGTATTATGTGTTTCTACAATTGTATATAAAGAATAAATGTGGAATGTAATCAACTAATGTAATTGGAAAATTTTGAAACCACTATAGTGATTCTTTAGCCTTCTATAAAATAAATATAAAATAAAATGTTAGTATCATTTCATTAATAAAAAAATGGCTAAATAAATTAAGTTTCTAAAATCAAAATTTACCATCCAATCCACCCAAAAACCAGAAATCCATTTCCTATAAAAATGAGCGGAAAAGTTTAATATTATTTAAAAAAATTTAATTTTGAAATAATTTAATTCAAAATTTTGAACTCACCATCTGATCTATTTGTAAATTGAAAATCCATCCTATAAAAAAAAAGAAAAAAATGTTAATCAACAATTTTTTATCATTTTTGAATTTATTTTTCAAAAAGTTTACCTTCACCTACTAATTTCACACAACCCGAACAACATAAAGACCAGTTATCATACTGGGAATTCTGATAATTAAGTCAAAGGAAAATACAAAATAAAAAAGGACACTACTGTAATTAAACATCTTTCACAGGAGTTCTAAAGACAGGCGTCCTATAAAAGAAAAGAAATAAAAAAAGAGCATGGTTAAAAATCCATTTATTGGTTTAATTTCACGTTGTAACCCTAAATATCGAGATAATCACGTGATCGGAAGAATAATTATCCAAAGGATAAATAATATACCGAATGGAACAGGGATAAATATTCAACCAATAGAAGAATATTTAACTGAAATAATTAGAAAATACATTATTATAGTTGTACAATAGTTAGCTATTTATAGCAATACTTATTTATAGTTCAGTTATTTATAATTATTTATATTATTAGATTAGTTATTATTAGTTTAGTATGAATAGATTATTATTACGCTAATGAAATAATATAATATTAGGAGGACTTTGACAATTAATCTATGGAATGGAAGAACTTTGACAATTTAATCTATGAAATGGACAAATTACGGATAATACCAAATTATGATGGGAACAGTTTGGATAAAATCATGGAAAATGATAAATTGTAATGGAATTGCAATGGGAAATGTTGAGTTTTAGATGGATAATCGAGAGATAATCAATTTATTAGTGTAACTTGAAAAGATATTTAAGATCGCAGTTTTGGAGTTAATTGAAAGAATGAAGTTTCGACTTGGAATTGGGAATAATATTGGGAATTTAGGAAAATATAATGATAATTAATAATTGTATTAGTTGTTAATATAGAGTTACTAATATGGCTTCATATTAGAAAACGTTTAATAATTGATAAAATTAATATTTAAAATAAAAATTAATAAAACAAAATAATGAAGTTATGAAAGCATTAAAAGAAATTAACGCAGTTTGAAATTTGACTAAATTAAATGATAAAATCTAAACCAAGTAAGGATATATATAATTATAAATGTTAGGATTTCATCTATCGGTATGTGGCAGGTGCTGGTGACAACGTATTTTTCTGCTATTTATACCCAACTCATTTGATAGGATTCTAGAAGCGTTTATCTTTAATAGAGGTGTAATGTGATGAGTTTCACAATATGAAGTATATACCCTATAAAATTCTTGAACAGGTAGGTCATTTATATGATTTTTTACTACAAGGTAAATGTCTTTTATGAATTGAAATAGGGGTGGAAGAGTCGAGATGATGTGATCCTGCTTAGATGCAGTCATAGGTAATGGATTCCCATTGAAGTCTGGGTAAGCGTCTGCAATGGCTCTCAAGTAAGCATAGAATGCTTCACTGGCGCTTGGGTATTTCATAGCATCAAGTTTCTTAAAGTAGTTGAGGTCTCCCTTGCGGGATGGTGATACATCCAAGAATACTGTGCACCTATCGTCATTCTCCACTCTGAGAGCATTTTTATTGGTGAGTACAATGGTAAATATAAAGTTTTTGTAATGTGTTGGCGTCTTGTATTTTTCATGGATTTCCATTATGTCGCCTGTTACCTTATCCTTCAACGATCAATACAGATTATTCCACTAGCTTTTTTCTGTAGGCATTTTCTCAAGAAGAAGAAGAACTTTACCCTGTAATTGCCCATTGAAACTTCCAAGAATCGTCTGAGGATTGCTGGTCTTATAAACAAGTTGAGTACCTAAGACACTACGTTGAATGAAATCTGTTATAATACTCTTACCCCAACCCTGTCCGGATTTCAGGTAGAGAATCGAATACATTTTCCTTTTAGCAGACATACCAGCCAACCACTTTATGACATACTCAGTAAGATTCCAATCGCCTGAACACCAGATATCCTGAATGTGGAAGAAGATAAATTTAACCGCGAGGTGGGTTGTAGATTCAAAAGTGGATATCGGATGCAGGATATGGAGGAATCCTGGGAAGATATTGAGATAAAGTTGGCCACCTAGTTTAAAGATATGGGATTTTTGAGGGTCATAGGTAGCTACACATACAGTACTATATTCGATCATAAACCATTTGTTGATATTAAATTCAACCTTTTGTGAAGGACCCTGTTCGGATTGTGTGTAAAAGACTTTATTGGTAATTGGACGGATAAGTTTATTAATATTTTTATCAGAAATATGCTCGAGGTTCTTGATTTCTGACCGCCACATAAAGACTCCATGCGGGTTGGAGCAGGGGATAAAGTAACTGCAAAAATAACATTTAGCTTGATCAAGGTCACTCATACTTTTAGCAGCGTTAATAAGCCATTTAAGCTCATCAATACTAAAAGCCTTCTTCTGTTCACCGAACTTGGGGATAACTTAAGCTTGAGTGCTAGTTTGGGCAGTCATTTTTTGCTCTATCAAATTGAGTACTAATTTATAGTTACCTAATCTTCAATTGCCGAATATTTTTTCCAAAGATCTGCTCCTACCTGGTTACCTCCTGTAATCCTGTGATCCTGCGGTTTTGCGGTCCTACAGTTATATCTGGTTATCTTCTAGGTGTAAAAAAAAACTATAAACCACAAACCTTTACGATTGCTCTAAATCTTTTCTTCCTCTTTTTCAATCCATATATATCTAGTGAAATCCACACCGCTCAACAGCCCACCTTACCATACAATGCTCTTTTCTAGCTTCTGATAACTCTTTACAAGCCTTTTGATACTCCTTCCAATTAAGCTCATGAAGTTCACGATTTCCAATACCCTCCTCCTCAAATGATTGACCAAGAGTATCCCCAACTTTTTCCTTCTTTTCTACTGCCTTGTCATATGCCTCTTCGGCTTTCTCATGCCGCTTCCACAACTCAACTTTACAATAGTTATACCAGAGTCTGTTTATCTTGAGGTGCTTTCCAAATTCTTTGACCGGAAGGTTTCTGACCATCTCTCTTACTATGTCCGGGTCGTTGAGGGGTGAAGCCTGCATTTGGATCCATTTATAGATTCCATAGATGTTTACAAGATCGAGACCAAGGTCTTTGGCAAGAGAAGTGGCTGCGTGTAAGTTCATCATATGCATATTTCGTGTTAGGTATTCTTATATATTACTTATTGTATACCCATTATTCAATTACTTATTTTTTCTGACGGGAGCTGGATGGGATTAGTCTTACTGGCTCTATAAACCTTCTAGGGCTTACCTGCTAACTTACCTGGTTTGCTGTCTCACTGCTTCCAACAGATTATTAGACGGAATCCTGACTTGTTCCAGATGTTCTGGATGTGGCAGATCTGGGGTAAAAATAAAACTTTTTCTGGGGGGATGTCCTCTCATATTTTTTCTGAAACATCTGCCACATCTGCCACATTCGGGACAACCCTCTCATTATATCTGTTTTTACTTCCTTTTCTATTGTTTTCTAGTTATTTGGTATATATATTTGTTCCAGATGTGGTTCCAGATTGTGGCAGATATATGGGGATTCCTGAGCCCTGTAGGGGCCATATAGGTACTGCGACGGGTCATAGACCTAGAGGTGGGTGGTGCTTGCACCTCCTACATCCAGCCTGACGACAGAACAATAGGAGACGATTCAGACAAAATAGTAATGAAAAAAACAGTTTATGAGATGAAATGATGATGAAAAGCAATATAGAACAAAAAGTGGTAAAAAAAATAATAGGAGACGAAATGGTAATTAAAGGAATGGTATAGGTTAAAATTAGGGATGGCAATGGTTAGTCATGGTCGGTCATCAGTCAGTCATAACCGGTCAAGAACCTTTGACCGATCGACTGACCGACCGTTTGACTGACCAGTCTGACTGACTGGTTAACTGACCATTTGACCGACTGGTTAACCGATCCTGAAAATGTAATTTAATTGAAATAATTAATAAAAAACGTTTTCGCAACGTTTTCTATTAAAATAATTAAAAAAATGTTTGCGAAACAATTTTTTTATTAAATTATGTTTTGCAAACGTTTTCAGGATTGGTTAAACGGTCGGTCAAACAGTCGGTTAACCGGTTGGTCAGACCGGTCAGTCAAACGGTCAGTCAGAGATCTTTGACCGACCGATATCGGTCACGGTCATGACTGGTCATAACCGGTTAATGACCGTAACAGTTGCCATCCCTAGTTGAAATGATGATGAAAAAGTGATATAAAGCGAAATGGTAATAGAAATAATGATATAAGATGAAATGGTGGATGAAAGAAATGAATGATAATAATAATAAAGTGATATGGATGTGATGAAAAAAAAAGATAGGATGAAATAGAGATGAAAGATGATGAAAGAATAATGTGGAACAAAATGGAGATGGAAAAAGAATAATAAGTGACAAAATAGTGGTGGAAAAAAATGATAGGAGATGAAATGGTGATTAAAGGACAAAATGATGATGAAAAAGTGGTGTAGAATGAAATGAAATGATATAGGACGAAATGGAGATGAAAGAATATATGGAATGAAATGGAGATAGAAAAAGAATGATAGGAGATGAAACAGTAATAGAAAGAAACAAAAAACCATAAGGCCCAAAAAAGAAAGTGAACAGCCCAACCAAAAAAAAAGAAAAAGATAGTTAGTTAAAGAAAATAAATTCCCAATTCCAAAAGACCAAAAATAAGTTTTAATTAAAGCCGTTAAAAATTGGAGACGAATAAAATGAAAAGAAGGGAGAATAGTTAATATTAAAAATAAACTAATAAATCTGATGAGTGACACAAATCACGCAATACAAATAAACCATGTGACACTGGTGCTGCGCATCATTGGACCATTGGTGTTTCATAATAAAATTAAGTATTTTATCATTATGTCTATTATTTACATTTTTAGATTAAGGAATTTAAAAGAAAATGACATATTTTTTTTGTAAGTATGATTAATATGTTTCGTTAAATTAATCAATTTGAATGATCATTAAAATAAATTAAAATAACTTTACTGATCTTTAAATTATACTTTTAGGATGGTAAGTTTGTTAAAAAAAATGATTTAATTTATCTAGTATAAAACATGTAAAAAACGTGAAATTAGACTTTATTATACTTTTAAAAAGTATATAAATAAGGCAACTTCTCATTTAAGCTTTTTTTCTTAACGTTTGCTTTTTACATTTACTTTTTACATTTTATAAAAATGAATAAACGGAAATATAATTTTAGAGCTAGTACCAACAAAAATACCAACGAAAGAACAGCCATTAGGGAACATAATAATGAAGGACAAGAACAAGAAGTTAACGAAGTTCCAATTAAAAATAAATCCAGTAAAAAAACTAAAACGTTAACTAATCAACATGAAGTGGATGAATATGAAGTATTCTCCCAAGGAACTTTTATGTCACTTGAAAGTAATAATTTAATTTTTTTGTCATAATTTTTTATTAATAAGCTATATTATGTTACTACTACTAGTTAAAATTTATTATCTTATTATCATTATGGGTAAAATAGATTGATTAGAGAAAACTGTTTCCAGAAATATTGCCAGTTATGTTAAAAAAAAAAAATACTAGACGAACAGGCGAGTGGTCAATTTATTTAATGTTATTATAATGATAATTAATATTTTATAATGATAATTTGATAATTGTTAACAAATTAATCATTACAATTCACCATAATTTATCAGGAATTGTCCCTATATCATCACCAACTCTGTCAAGTAGACCAATAACCCCTAGACCAATAACCCCTATTTCAGAACCAATACTAACAACCCGATCACTAAATCAAGACCAACAACCCCAATTATGGAATTAAGACCATTGATCCCAACCACAGAACAAGAAGTAATAGAAATTGATGAGGAACATAATCCATCAAAAAAACTCTCTGAAATGAAGCATCATAAAAGTAAGGCGACACAAAGTAGTAAAAATGGTTTTCATAGTCTGGCCGGGTCAGTTTTTGTTAGGTCTTAAAAAAAATTTTTTATATTGTTACTATGCCGGGTGAGAATTTTTTAAAAATTGAAAAAAAATTTCACATATAAAATTTTTGAAAAAAAAATTAAAAGCTGGGTTGCCAGGTTATTGATGAAATTTTTATATTATGAAAACCATAAAATCAAGTTTGTATGGCCTAATGATAAATATGGCAGCAAATTAGAAAAAAAAATAGATAAATTGGAAGAAATATTAAAAAAACAATTAAAACAAATTAGAGTTTTATATGAGCTACAAAAATTGACAAATAATCAAACAAAGTGGATCCAAGATCAACTAAGACAGCAAACTGAAAATAATAATAATGTTGATTCGACTCCAAAGGTCTTCACAGTAAGTAATTTTATTGTTCAATAACATATTATCTTTAAATAACTATGATAATTTTCATTATACAATAAAAATAATATAGGAAGGGTATATTCAAGTATGCCAAAAATTTTTTCCAAGTAATTTGTGGCCCAGCTTTGATGATTTTAAATCTGAATTAGAAAAGTGGCTCAATTTACATCATCCCAATTATTTAAAAGAAGTAAGTGAATGAAAGTGGACTAATTCGTTTGTCAGAAACCATCATACTATGGTAATTATCATTAATTACATAAATATGATTTAATTTAATTGTAAATTTCAAATTTTATTAATTTTTTATATTAATTAGATTCAACATAAAATGAAAGATTTAAGGAGTACCTCTGCCGCAGCAGTCAGGAGTGCAATTCTTAAAGAATTAGGATTACAGATTCCAAGCAGCAAGAAAAAAAATACTCCAGTTGACATTTCAGAATGGAAAAGATCACAAAAGGTCAAGAAATGCTATTATAAATTATATGACGAAGATGAAAATGTGATAGAGAATATTGCAAAACAAGCATTTCCAACCTTATCTTATGACAATGAATTATTATTTAACGATATTTATGTTTTACAGCATCTGTGTGCGATATTGTATTAAATCCTAACTATCCGGATATAGAATGTGCAAGAAAACCATTGGAAAGACGTTTTCAAAAATTTAAGGTGATTTTTTTGTTAATTAAAATTGAAATTATCAAGTTTTTCAATTATAATTCTAAATTAATATTTTAGGATTCACTCTTAAATAATGAATCTATTGAACTTGTTGATTCGATATCAATATTACGAGAAGAAATCCCAGAAATGAAAAAGAAAGTAGTAGTTGAGAAAGATAATGAAGAGGAGCCTCGTTCAGAGGAAGCTTATGAACAAAATTTCGATGAATTATTTGATCATAGTGACTAAGTATTTATAAAGATCATGGACAACTTTAAGCTTCCCTCAAGAAGTAATTTCGATATTGATCATACTTTTATGCTTAGTGATATGTTGTATTATTTGTAATGAATATTTTTTATTTTATTTTTCTATTAGTTATTTAGTATTGCTATTATTAAAACAATTGAATTTTATGTTAATTATTTATCGTTAATAAATGTAATAAGTATTTTTCGATGATTATCAATTAAATATTTTTGATATATATCACTTTGGTTAAATAATCGGTTAGGTCAAATAATGATATTTATCTTTTGATAATTATCGATTGGGTTAAAGTTAGATAATGATATTTATCACTGTTTAACAATATCGAAATTACTCGACGAGTGTGATTTTTATTGATATATATCACGTGAGTTTTTCATCGGCATATACCCCTTAAAAAATTTCCCGATGTACTCAATCCATTCACAAAAGATCTTTAAAGATGATACTGATTGTTTAGACTGTATAATTAATGATTGAACTAAAGTTATTATAAATTACTAGCTATTATTACTTATTTTTATTGTTTTAATCAAATAGTTAAAATTAATATTTGTAAAAAGCAATTACTATACTCCACTTTATAAAAAATGTTGACTCTTATTTTATATCTCTATTTTTTCTATAAATGTACAATAACATTTGATGATATTTAACATATTCATTATTTTATTTTTATTTTTATTTTCTTTTTAAAGTGAAGATTTAAAATTCTGTTTATTATATTATCATGTTTCAAAAATAAAAATTAAACTTATTGTTATTACAAAAATTATACTGTATTTTACACCATACTCATCGTTATATTAGTAATATAAAGTTATAATTTTTTAATTTACTTGTTCTTTTTCTTTTCTCTTATTTTTTATTATAAAAATAATATTTCATCTATTTTAAAATATATTTATTTGGAGATTAGAGATTGACTGGATTGTTTTTTTCTTTAGCCGGTCTAAGCAAAAAACAAAAGTGAAGGTTACACAAGATGATAAATGAAGTTACACATATAGTAATAATGGAAGAAAGGGAAAAATGCCAAGCTCTGAGCAATCTTCACAAGAGTAATCAAGACAACAACACGTCCTCAACACAGCACGCGAGTGACGAATGGTCACAACAACAACAAAGAGGGTACAAAACAGGTGGTGAAGCAGAAAAAGAAAATATACCCCAGAAACAAATGAACTAAAGGTTGAAGAGGGGGATTTTCAAAAAAATCAAGACAACATAGAAGAAGTAGTTGATTTATTGACAAGTGAAGAAAGTATTAATGTATTCTTAGCAAGACAAAGGCTAAGATTTGTTAAGGGGAAGTCGAACAAACAAGAGATGAAAGATTCAATGTTTTTAGAATTGAACATTGCAGCACACAATATAAATGGGATTGCTAGTGTCCTGTCTATACAGAAACTTCATAACTTACTGGAATTCATTAATGAAAATAGTATCGATATTATGGCTATATCAGAAACTAATATAGACTATCGACAGGAATATTTTATAAACCAGGACATTAAGTCAAAAGTTTATTCAATAATTTTCAGTGAACGCGATCAAAAAACTAAAGGATCGGGAACGGCACTTGTGATCCATAACAGATGGATGAAGCATTATTACTCAGTAGTGCGCATATCCCCATATATCATAATAGCTAAATTCCTGTTCGTACAGAGAGAAATATGGGTATGGTCAATATACGCTGCTCCCAACGATCAAGACATGAGGAAAAGTTTGATCGAAGAGTTGAAAATGGTTATGGAGGGACATAACCGATCAGTTCACAATACTGTAGTACTGCACGTTGTATTAGGCGATTTCAATGACATGATTAACAATAAAATAGATCGATCGCCCAGTACCAGACAACCAGGATCTCAATTTCTAATACAATTATCGCAGTTAGGTCTTTATGATGTGTGCCGAGTTCTCTATCCGGATGCAGAGTTATTCACACATGAGAAATGGGATAAAAACAAAAATAGATCAGCTTCTATCTCAAAATCAAGGATTGATCAAATCTGGATCACATATGAACCCGACGTGATTCCAGTAGAATTTTTGGTGCACTCATCACAGATGACTACAAACAGTCACCATAGTATTATATCAACAACGCTAAATATATCAGGATTCATTAGGAATAATTTCCGGCATTGTGTCCCAGATCAATTACAGGATCCAGATTTACATCAAGATAAACGTATAGTGGATATCAGTAAGATGACCAATGTGCAATGGAAAAATTTTACTGAAACACTAGATAGGGAAATAGAAGCATGGGACTTCCAACAACTAATAGAGGAAGTTAATTATGAAATACAATTAGGGGACGAAAAGAACACTGATGGAGATAGAAGTAATAAAACGTAGATTTAATGATCTTTGGGATAATATTATAAGTGCTATATCTATAGCGATGAATATAGAACTTCCCATGAAATTAGTTAAATATCCAGGAAGCCACAATACAAGACATAAGTTATCATTTGCAGATAAAACTATGCGACATACTACTAGATTGGGAAGTTTAATTAGGAAAATCTGTAAAGATCAGGACTTTATTGCTGCCAAAGATGCCCATTGGATAGATTATCGGCTGAACAGATTTAATAAATATAATGATGATTATAAAAGGAAAGAATACGATAAATTCATAGATAAGTATGAGGAAATTATTATTCCTACACACAGCCTTTTTAGTAACACATGGATTAATATTGTTAAAGATGTAGTCAAAAAAAGAGTTAAAATAGACAAAAATTATTTACAAGCACAACGTTTAAGCAAGATCTAAGATAGCATAGAAAAACGTTGCAATATTATACATTCGGATATTCCTAAGTAGCTACTTTCCACACAGGATGTTGTTAAGGAACATATTATTATTGATCGAGCAGTAATATCCAACAAGAATGAAAGTGTTAGACTAGCGCTTGATCCTAATACAATTAGAAACCATGCAAAAGATACTTTTGCAGGAATTTTACGAAAACGCAACACTAAACCAATAGAGAAAGACATTTTCTGGAGCAATATATATAGGCCAAAAGGTGAATTTACTGAGTGTATGGCTAATTTAATGGATGAAATAACGTTAGAAGAATGGCAACAAACACTTGAACAGGTGAACATAAACTTAGCGCCAGGTCCTTCAGGCATTGGATATACTATAATCAAACACATTTCAGACAAATCCAGCTCCATTATATTAAAGATCATTAATTTGTCCCTAAAAATAGGAGTTGTGCCAGACCAATGGAAACAGTCACTTATTCATCCGATTCCAAAACTGCAGAAATTTGATTATATTTTGGCCATCACGCGTCCTATAGCATTGCTAAATAATATCAGGAAATCTGTCACCAAATTATTAACAAACCTTTTAAGTACAATTTTGACAAATAATAAAGTTTTACGTGGATTGAATTTTTGTGGTCTTAAGGGAGAAAACACAGCAATACCGTTACGTTTAATGAATGATATAATTGAAGATGCAAGGGAAAATGGAAAAGAACTCTGGGTGGTAACCCAAGATATGATGAAAGCATACAATTCAGTTAGCCTAGAGAGCTTACAGCTTGCACTAAGAAGGCTAGACATACTAGAAAAATTTATTTTATGGATTACAGGATTATTCAAAGATAGACAAATGAGCATAATTACAGCATTTGGCCCTAGCCCAACCTTCATAGGGGGGGACGGTATTGACCAGGGTGATGCGATTTCACCTTTACTCTGGAGAATTTTTTACGATCCTTTACTTGTAGCTATTCAACAAGCATGCAATCAACAACAAGGATATGAAATGGTAAACACTTGGCCATTGGATATTCAGGATCGATCAACATGGCAACAATATAGTCTAAGGGTACCAGTTATAGCGTATATGGATGATACGAGTTATTTGAATAGTTCAGGAGATAAAATTCAGGTATCAATTAATATAGCCACACAATTCTATCATTTCCATGATGTAGATATAAATGGAAAAAAGTCTGAGCTGATGGTAATAAATCCTAAAGTGTCTAGAGATGAATTATATATAACTATTGGACGTGACAACTCAAAGGTTCAAGCTACAGATAAAGAGATACGGTATTTAGGATGTTATTTCTCTTCTTCCAATTTAAGGAAAAGATCAATCAAAAGAATCAAGGATATAATTGAAAAATTTTTGAATCCTATTAGAAGAAAATGTATTACAGTAGGACATATTGCATATCTTATTAATCACGTTCTTATCTCAAGAGTGGTTTATGTAGCCCAATTAATGATATTATCAGAAAATGAATGGAATTTCTTGTTTACTCCAGTGATCAAATTAGTTAAGCAAATATGTGGGTTGCCTAGAAGTTATCCAACATTAGCAATATATCATCAATACATCTTAGAAATTAATAATCCATGGGATCAAATATGCGCAAATCAGATTACTGTTTTTTTATATCTAATAAATAGTAATTCACTAGCATCTAGATCTATAATGATAAGATGTAGGACTGCACAGTTGCGATTGGCTATACATGACAATATTTTTGAACATGATTCAGAATCATTATTTCTAGGACATCAAGAAGCAAAATCTAACCTAAGTTTACATAATATTATTATAGCCAGGAAATTAAACATTATCATACAACAAGATTACATAAATAGGTCAACATGGACCATTAGTAGTGGAAATATGCCTATTAGAGAAATATTTATAACACATAGATGCCTCAATTTATTACGGAAAATTGGAACTGCAAATTCATATCCACTTATATATGCTAGTCAATTGATGTTACCTTATGGACATATTATGAGTTGGGCATGTTATCGTTTCATTGCAGGACTATCAGCAAAAGGACGTATAGCCAAATGGTTTCAATTATTAACCTGATGGATTAAAGGAATATCAGCACCAGAAATATCTAGACATTCCTTATTTAACTTTTTGAGCAATATATTACAACTGGTATCAGAAGACAAGCGAAAACACCCATATATTATAATAAAAGATAAAAACAATGAAGTTTCAGTAGGATTTGTTAAGAAAAGAACACAGATAAAGAAAAATGAGGAAAAAATTGAATGTTTAATTATAGAAGTTTGTAATATTGAAATATGTCCAGATAATTCTCAAAAAGCAATTATTCAGAAACAGGAATGTCCCAAGATGATTACAATAACTCAACATAGTGCATTAGTATTACCAATTTTTAATCGTTTATCAACAGGTGCAATTACACATATCGACTGGTATTATATAATGGAATCGTTAAATAGAAATAAAAATATTTCAGCAAATAGTGACATACAACAATTGGAAAAAACACCTACAATTAATTTGAATGGAGATAATTTAGGTCTATGGATCAATTGATGGATCGAGCAAGATACACTTAATAATGCTTTGATCCGTGCACAGATAAAACTGCGGTATCCGGATATCTGGAAAAAAAATAGCTATCCGGATACTGTGGTTTTTATCTGGATAAATATCTGGATAGAAAATATCCAGTTTGACCCATTATCCAGATAAAAAAAATTATAAAAAATTTTTTTTGTCATTTAAATTACTTATTTATTGACATTATTATCTATTAAATTACCATTTATTAAAATCATAATCTATCTTACTAAAATTACTAGTAGAACATTCGATGGTCAATAATAATTCAGGCCATCTATAATGCCAGCCTGAATTTTGCGAAATTGCTTGATATTTGTCAAAAGGCAGCAGTTTCTGGCCCAGCTAAACAAAATTTGGGATTTTTGTAATTTTGGCCGAAATTATATGTTTGGCCCAAATTACTGTCAATACATGATTTAAAAAAAAAGATTTTTTCTAATAGATAGGTTGAATTGATTAATTTTAAGTACAAAATAGTATAAATATAATAAAATAATTAGTTTATGCCTAATCTTCCATTATTTTACGATTTTACTGTATTTTTTATATTTGTAATAATGTATTTATTGCAAAATTTTAAATTTTTCAAATTTTCAAAAAAATTGTCATAATTCAGGCAAAATTCGTAGTGCTGGCCAAAATTAAAATTTTATTTTATTTAAAATTAATAAAATATTACTAATTTAGTTAAAAATATTAAGTCAAAATTTAATTAAGTTAATGCGACTGATATTATTTGTTAAGATCGATCAATGAAAAAAAAATTTTATATATAATCTTATCTGGGTTTCAGTTTCTATCCGGATATATCTGGATTTATATTCGAACCGGATAATCTGGATAAAAACTGGATAATTTTTTTAATTTATCCGGATAATGGTTTCTACCCGGATCGAAGCACTAACATTTAAACAAGAACTTACAAATATAAGACATCAATTAAAGTCATTAAAAAACATTGAATATTATACAGATGGATCACTAGCTAATTGGACTATAGATAATAACAACCTTTTATATAGAGCAGATAATACTACTGTGGATTTAGGGACAGCATTCTATACAAGTAATGAATTAGGAGAATTTTCAGTATATTCATGTTTATCTTTATGGCCATCATCAACAAGGGCAGAAATAGTAGCTATTTTCTTGGCATTGTTGACAGCACCAGAAAATTCTAATGTAACTATTTATACAGACAGCTTAGGTGCTATTAATTCAATTAATTCAGCTTTTAATTCAACTACTAGAACATGGCTTAAAAAGACCAATAATCTAATCATTATCAAAATAATTATGCTGATCAGAGAAGCATCTATAAATTTAAAGTTGATTAAAATAAAGGGTCATAGTGGCATAATAGGCAATGATATAGCTGATAAATTAGCAAAGAAAGGACAATGTGGAAACAATTAATTTAGGAATAATGTAGATTTTATTAATAATATATTATCTTATTTTCCTGTTTTTATAGATAAACCTATTGAAGTTAATATTAGAAGATTTATTTTGAAAATATTAGCTACAGGTGAAGCTACTGAATGGTCTTTGTTAAAAAATAATCAGGAATTATGTTATGGAGATGTTAATCAGATAGACTGGAAAATTACTTGGCTTATTTCCATTATTGCAAGGGGTTTCACTGCAATAGTATGAGAATTAACTATTTATGGACTTTTATAGCAAAATTATTTCATAAAATTCTTCCATTAGGATCCATTTTAGCAATAAGAAAACCAAAACTCTACAAGGAAATGAAATGTATTATGAAATGTAATAAGAAAGAAAATTGGAATCATTTATTTGAATGTCAGGCATATGAGGTAGCTTGGCAAAAAATATTGGAAATTACAACAAAAGAATCTATAATTATATGTTTGAAACAAAAACAAATTAGAAGTCAAGGGAAAGATTTTATTAAAAAAGTATTACAAAACATATTAGGAATTACAGCAAAGTCAGAAAAATTTCAAAAATTCCAACAACTGGCATTAGAAGCAAGTAAAAGTTGAAACTTGTTTAACAATAAGATTACAAAAAGACTTCAAGATATCTCTTACTGAGGCACAGACACTTATGGCCAACATGTTAATTCGATTCATTCTAGCATTTAAAGAATTAATATGGAAACCAAGATGTGAACAAGTAATTTTATGGGAAAAAAGAGAAGGTATTTCTCGAACAGATAAAATTACTTCAGAATCCAAAGCAAAGAACAATCCAAATCAACTTTCAGAATTCAAAGTAAAGGACAATTCAAATCAACTTACAAATAAAGCTAAAGATTTAAAAATGGGAAAAGTAGATCAACTACAAAAAACAGTCTCTTTGGTAAAGAAATCTATGGATACCTTTGTAAGGAAATATATATGTGAGGATTGGATTCTGATAAAAAAGAAAGTTGATAAGATTACATTATATATGAGCGAAAAATTATTGGATTAATAGATACAAAAACAATATTTTTATTCTTTTCTCATTTATGTCTATTTTTATTTATAATCTTAGACATATAATTTATTAATTATTGTTAATTTTATTTTTATTTTTATTTTTATTTTTATTTTTATTTTTATTTTTATTTTTATTTTTTGTTTTTGTTTTTGTTTTTCTTTTATTTTTGTTTATACTTTTAGATTATGGTATATTATTTTGCTATGCTTTTTGGTTACTTTTATTCTTAATTTTAATTTTATTGATAATATAATATCTAATGTTTGATCGGACTGGCCTGGAGCTGGAAGTATCATTCATAGAATATTTGTGATTATTATGTAGTCCAAATATATTCTAATAAAATGGTACATGATTCAACATTTTTTAAAAAAAAAAAAATTTACTTGTTATTCTATATTATTAGTAAGTCTAGCCAAATTACTTTCATTAATATACTTACTAAGAAACAGTTTATATGTACGATTTTGGTATAATTAATATATATTATATTGCAATTGGAGGACAATTTATTTGCAAATTGTGTTTATAATAATATTTTAGCAATATATAAATCCAAATAATCCTCAATGAATGTTATTATTTTAGAAAATATGTTATAATATACAATAAGTAAATATAAGTTATTTTATAGGTTATAAAAAAAAATGATCTACCAAATATAAATTACAAATTACAAATTTACAATTTATGAAAAATAAAAGGTGTAGCACATTGTGAAAATTTATATTCTAAATATCAAACACTGGTCAAATACTGGTGCTTTGTATAATTTGATCTTAAACTCTACATTTTATATAGTATATTTAAGCCTAATATTAAATATTTATACAGTTGATATTATTTTTTTTTATTTAATATCATTGCATTTTACTTAACACTAATTATAGAGTAAATGTAATTACTTTTTTACATAAATAAAATTAGTTTGTAATTAAATAATCAAATATAAATATAAGATGATTTGAAGAATAACTTACTTAATAGGCAATGTTAAACATACTGCAAATGTAAATATACTAGCAATTTTCATTTCTCTTTAAAAAACCTATTATTAGCAATTTATTACTAGTAATTATAATCTAGAAATTCATTTTCTTTCAATATAGTAAATTTTTTATATAAATATTTAAGTTATAATAAAATAAAAATGTATAAGAAATTATTGATGAAGAATATTCAAAAACATCATCATTCAGTAAGTATATTATTATATAATTCTTATTTTTTCTGTCAATAGAATTGTAAAAGTGTAACCTAAAATTTAATATTTATAGCTCCAAAAAAGCTGCTTTATTTGTATCATTGCATATGAGCTAATTTGGCTAACTTGATGATCGGAATGTCGATCATTTTGGCCAAAGTTAATGTTAATTTTAGCCAAAATGATCGACATTCAGATCATCAAGTAAGTCAAATCCGCCCCATGATTATATTTTAATCTGCATTGCATTGTACTGTATGACAAATTTATTGAGTAACAGTATTAGATTTATAACAATCATTGCATATTGTGTAATTATTTGACACCTTCTCATTAATTAATGTCTATTGTTTTTTTTTTAATAAAAAACAAAAAACTTTAAACCATGACATCTCAAAATGATATTATATGTGTAAGCTGTGATAAAATATATATAGATATTGATTATAAATGGTGTAAACAATGTGTAATAAATAACTTAAAAAAAAATTTGATGAACTGGACTAGTGGAAATGAAAAGATTGATAATTTTATTCAAAAAATGCAATTAAAAATTGATAGTTTTGATGATATAATTGTTGAATGGATACCTTACAGCCAATTCAATAATGTTAAAAAAACAAACAAAGATGGTTTTGCTACAGCAATATGGAAGGATGGTTTATTAAAATATGATGAAAAAGAAATGAAACATAAAAGAATATCTAATATAGAAGTTTCTTTAAAATGCTTGAGCAATTCACAAAATGTTATTAATGAATTTTCAAATGAGGTATGAAGCTTCTATTTTTTTTGTAATTTAGTCTTAAAATACTTTTATTATAACAACTTTTTATATTAACAGGATAAAACATATTCCATTAAAGTAGATGAAGATGATGAAGATTATATTCCTAAAATATATGGAATATCCAAAAATCCAGATACAAATGATTATATTATAGTACTTAATAATAGTTATTGCAAAGAATGTGGTGAAATATATACAAAAGTACAGAGAAAATGGTGTAAACCATGTCAAATAAATAATTTAGAACTAAATCTCACAAACTGGACTAGTGGAAATAAAATAATTGATGAATTCATTCAAGAAATGCAATTGAAAATTGAAGGATATCATAATATAATTGTTGAATGGATACCTTATAACCAATTCAATAATGTTAAAAAAATAGGGAAAGATGGCTTTGCTAAAGCAATATGGAAGGATGGTTTATTAAAATATAATGAAGAAGAAAGAAAATATGAAAGAAAACCTAATAAAGAAGTCACCTTAAAATGTTTGAATAATTCTCAAAATGTTATTAGTGACTTGCTAAATGAGGTATAAAACTTCTAATTTTTGTAATTTAATTCTTAAAGTACTTCATTATAACAATTTTTATATTTAACAACAGGCTAAAGTATATTTCCTTAGTCTTAAAATATATGATAATACTCCTACAATATATGGAATATCCCGAAATCCAGATACAAATGATTATATTATAGTACTTAATAATAGTTGTTGTAAAGAATGTGGTGAAATATATACAGAGATAGATTGTAAATGGTGCAAACCATGTCAAACAAATAATTTAAAACAAAATTTTACAAACTGGACTAGTAGAAATGAAAAAATTGATGATTTCATTCAAAAAGTGCAATTAGAAATTGAAGGTTTTAGAGATATAATTTTTGAATGGATACATTATGACCAATTTAACATTATTAAAGAAGCAAGCTTTTCTAAAGCATATTTGGCAATATGGAAGGATGGTTCATTAGAATATAATTATAAAGAAATAAAATATGAAAGAAAACCTAATAAAGAAGTCATTTTAAAATGCTTGAATAATTCTCAAAATGTTATTAGTGGCTTGCTAAATGAGGTATGAAACTTCTAATTTTGTAATTTAATCCTTTATCTACTTTATTTTAACAACATTTATATTTAACAGGTTAAAACATATTCCATTAAATTAAATTATGAATATGATATTCCTAAAATATATGGAATATCCCAAAATCCAGATACAAAAGATTATATTATAGTACTTAATAATAATAGTTATTGCAAAGAATGTGGTGAAATATATACAGTAGTATGGCAAAAATGGTGTAAACCATGTCAAATAAATAATTTAAAACAAAATTTTACAAATTGGACTAGTGGAAATGAAAAAATTGATGATTTTATTCAAGAAATGCAATTGAAAATTGAAAGTATTGGAGATATAATTGTTGAATGGATACCTTATAACCAATTCATTAATGTTAAAAAAATAGACAAAGATGGCTTTACAACAGCAATATGGAAGAATGGTTTATTGAAATATAATGAAGAAGAAAGAAAATATGAAAGAAAACCTAATGAAACTACTTTAAAATGTTTAAATGATTCTCAAAATATTATTAGTGACTTGTTAAATGAGGTATATATGAAACTTTTTATTTTTGTAATTTAATCCTTAAAAGTACTTTATTGTAACAACTTTTATATTTAACAGGTTAAAGCATATTCTACTAATTTAAATGAATCACATTGTATTCCTGTAATATATGGAATATCTCGAAATCCAGATACAAAAAATTATATTATAGTACTTAATAATAGTTATTGTAAAGAATGTGGTGAAATATATACAGAAGTATGGCAAAAATGGTGTAAACCATGTCAAATAAATAATTTAGAACTAAATCTCACAAAATGGACTAGTGGAAATAAAATAATTGACGAATTCATCCAAGAAATGCAATTAAAAATTGATGAATATCACAATATAATTTTTGAATGGATACCTTATAACCAATTCAATAATGTTAAAAAAATAGGTAAAGATGGCTTTAATACAGCAATATGGAAGAATGGTTCATTAGAATATAATTGTAAACAAATAAAATATGAAAGAGGACCTAATAAAAAGGTCACTTTAAAAAGCTTGAATATTTCTCAAAATGTTATTGGTGACTTGCTAAATGAGGTATAAAACTTCTAATTTTTGTAATTAATCCTTAAAAGTACTTTCATTATAACAACTTTTCATATTAATAGGTTAAAGCATATCAATATTCTATTGAAAGTGATGAAGATTATATTCCTAAAATATATGGAATATCCCAAAATCCAGATACAAAAAATTATATTATTGTACTTGAAAATAGTTATTGCAAAGCATGTGGTGAAATTTATACAGATATAGAAGCTAAATGGTGTAAACCATGTCAAATAAATGGTTTAAAACAAAATTTTATAAATTGGACTAGTGGGAATGAAAAAATTGACAATTTTATTCAAAAAATGCAATTAAAAATTAACAACCATAAAAATATAATTGTTGAATGGATACCAAATAACCAGCTTAATAGTATTAAAGAAATAGGTAAAGGTGGATTTGCTACAGTCTATTTAGCAATATGGAAAAATGGTCCATTAGGATATGATAAATATAAAAAGGAATACAATAGAGTAACTAGTAATAAAGTAGTTGCTTTAAAATGCTTACATAATTCACAAAATATTACTAATGAATTTTTAAATGAGGTATGAAATTTATTTTTTTAGACTTCATTAAATACTTCTAAATAATAATTGTTTTACTTTTTGATAGGTTAATGCATACTCTATCAGTAGCTCTTTTAATGATCATTTTGGAATAGGTAATGATGGAATTCTCAAAATATATGGGATATCCCAAAATCCAGATACAAATAACTATATTATTGTACTTGAATATGCAAATGATGGAAATCTTAATAATTGCAATAATAATATCATTAGAAATTATCGTTGGAATGAAAAATTACATGTACTAAAAAAAATTGTTAAAGGTTTTAAAAAAATTCATGGAAATAATAAAGTACATCGTGATTTTCATACAGGAAATATATTGGTATCTGTTAGGGATTCCATTTATGGTAGCACTGGAAATTCTTCAAGTGATATATGTATTTCAGATATGGGATTATGTGGAGAAGTTAGTAATATGGACAAAACAAAAATTTATGGAGTTATGCCATTTGTAGCTCCTGAAGTATTAAAAGGAAAACCATATACTCGAGCAGCAGATGTATATAGTTTTGCTATGATTATGTATTATATTGCAACTGGAAGACAACCTTTTGCAAATTGTGCTCATGATAGTGTGTTAGCATTAAATATATGTAATGGAATTAGACCTGAAATAAATGAACTAGAAGCACCAAAATTTTATATTGATTTAATGAAAAATTGTTGGAATGCTGATCCAGAAAAGAGACCAAGTGCTATTGAAATAGAAAAACTGTTCAATGATTTTACTTATTCTAGTAAAGAAGAAATTAAAAAGCAAGTTGAAAAAGCAGATGAATATAGAAAAACAAATTTTTTGTCAACTGGAAATAGTCAATCAATTCATCCACAAGCTTGTTATACTTCTCGATTACTCAATCAATTTACAAAAGAACTTCCAAAACATGATGATACTTACAGTATTTCAGCAGAAATTATTGATTTTACAGAGTATGTAGCATTACTTAAATTATTTTTTATTTTTATTGAAAATTTATTAAATTATAAATCATTTTATAGGTATTTTATCGAACAAAAATGAAAAATAAGTCAATTAGAACATGCATCTGCACCAAATAATATAAAATACATTTTATAAAAATTCATCTAAAAAAAAGTGATGAATATAAATATAGAAGGTGTAACACAATTGTGAAAACTCATCTTCTAACACTAAACTCCTTATGTTAGATAAGATGTGACAAATTTAACTAATATTAACTAGTAACACAATTTTATGATTAGGATTTTTTTTTTTTGTTGATATCATTGTATTTTGTTCAACACTAATTATAGAGTATATATATGTAATTTTTTTTTACATAAATAAAAAAATTTAGTTTGTAATTGAACAAATAAAATATAAGATTTGAAAATATTATTAACTGTTAATTTTATGATGATTAAAATTAAGAAGTAAGTTAATAATAAATATAATAAATATAAATATACTAGTAATTATCAATTTTTTTTTAAACCTGAATTATTACTAATAGTAGCTTCAATAGTGTATTTATTGCTGATATTTTCTTTCAAAATAATATATGAAATATAACTGCATAATAGGAAAATTTCATCAAAGTTATTATATGCTCAATTACAGATGAATATAGTGTCTCTTTATTAAAGATTAAGTTATGAAAATATTGTGACAATACTTATTAATGGAATGCAAGAAATTGATGCTGTAATTTATAGAAATATGGTATACAATTTAAAATATATAATTTTAATCTAGGCTAGGACTTTATCATTACTCTTGTCAAAAAAAAAGAATTTGTTAAACTCTCACCATACTATAGAATATTTACCTAGATTTTTCTTCTTTTACTGCTAATTAAGGGTAATAAATAAATATTTAATGACTATATTAATATGCTTTAAATTATATAATATGTTTAATATGTTTATAAAATAGATTCATATATATATATCAACGTTTTTTTTTCAAGCATCTTTTCTTGGCAAGTTCCCTTTCTACGGTATTTACTTAAAAAAAAACAGAGAAACTATAGTCCAGAAACCAATATGTTAACTTTCAACAGTATATATTAGCTTGGATTAAATTCAATAATAGAATAAAAAATTCAGCAAAATTTTCATTATAAGTATCTTTTTGTAAATGCTTACCATAATAAATATAAAATGATGCCGATTCAGATAATTTGGAAGCGAATGTACTTTGTACAGACAAAAAAAATATGTATTTTGAGAATTAAGTTATTTAAATTGATAGATAAATTACACAAATTAATACATAATTTCATACACAATATCTTTGATGTGTTTATTATAATATCAAATAAGAGTATAGTAACATAGAAATATGTTTATAAACTCATGACTAATTAGATAAAATTAGCTAGGTCAAAACGAATCTACAACTAAAGTGATTTCTAACGATACTAAAAAAAAATTATTATTAATATAAAGGAGCTAAAATTTCACTATATTTTAAAATTTGAATAGTAAAATTTGCCTAACCAACAATAAAATTATAATCACTTAAATTTCTTTAAAATATTATAGGAAAAAAAAGAAATAAATTTATATCAAGCAAAGTTTTTACTTTTGGAAAATTTTTCATTGTAAAATGAAACAATTCTTTATTTTTATCTTAGAATACTGACAGGTAAAGTTAAAGCTTTGGATTGATATTAACCGCAGAATCAATTTAACCTTATTACCTTTATTTTACAATCATTCTTTACAATTATAAAACTGTGAAGTATAAATCTACTTTAATCCTGTTATTCCTGTGCATTATACTAGTAACAGGGCTTATATCACAAGGATAATTAATTTAGTTAGAGATCAAACAAAACTATTACTAGGAAAAATGTAGAATTTTGTAGAAGAAATTTATTTTAGAAATTTTGTTACAATAAAATGGAAAATTTTTATTTTATTGGTTTTAATATCTTTTTTTTTTTTTTATAACTTTAACCTTTATTAATATTGTAATATTTATGCAATATAATTTATACATCCGTTAAATAAAGTAACTATCTAGAAAATAAAATCTATCTATACCTACCTTGCTAAAAAAAAAAAATGTTAGTATACCACAAAAATCTAGCAGTGAATCTCTTAAGAGCCTAATTTCATACAGATGTTAAGATTGTTAAGTTGTTAAGTGTACATCCTAGGGGTACGTGAATAACGAATTTTGCAGCAAAACTAAACTTGACTCCTGCTTTATCATCCTGTAACTAATTTCTCAAATTTGTTTACCTTATTTAACAGTTATTTCTTCTAACTTCTCCTAACATAAATATTACATTATTTAGATTTGTTTGCATATTAAACGAAATATTTGCTTATTCGCTATCAGAGTCATTTCTTCTTCCCTGAATTGATACGATGCATTTTTTTTGTTTTCATTCAATTTTTCTGTATCTGAGTCCACAATCTTATCTTTTCCTTTATTAATTATTTCTTCTTTGCCAATAATCTTGGCAATTCGTGCACTAAATTCATTATTTAATTGATTGAATTTTCTACTACTGCCTTGGTCGGCATTGGAGAAATCACTGATATCTTGAGACCTAATAACGCATCTTCAAATTGTTCATCCTCTGAAGGAAGCAGTGCATTTCGGTCTATTGTTTTTCAATATCTTGGCTTTTTAAAACTTCCATCTCTACCAATAATTTCATCTTATTCTTTATTATGTAAGCCTTTACCCAGGTCTTCATTCATGGCAGATTCGTATGTAGCCTTAAATAAATTTTGTTCATTATTAAAATCATTAAAATATTTTTTATTTTGTTTTTTTTAATGATTTTAGCGAAATGGCCTCCATAATTTCGTAGGTAGTCCTTAATCAGCATTTACTCATTCATATACATCTCTTTTTCATTTAATTTTTGACCACCTGTTAACTATATCGTTTTTTAATGTCATTCGATGAAATTTTTACATCAAACATTCTGAAAAAATATAAACGTCCATCATGAAAATAGATTCCATATTTTTTGTTAAGCAGATTTTAGTCTGGACAGTTTTGTTTTTATAATTATGTTTGACCCATACAACCCACTTGTTTCATCACTTCATATATCTCTTCGTCTTTTCAATAAGACAGAATCTTAATCACATGAATTATTGGCAAATATTTATCCAAGTAATTACTATCGGCAGTTGTTTTAACTGGAACCTCCCATTTTAATTTTTCCGATTGTTAAGCCTTTTTGTTAGTCTTATTTTTTTTGTTACTTTTACTCGTTTCACATTCTTTTCCTGATTTTAACCTTTATTTTTAATTCTAATTCAGATATAATTGCTTCGTATTTCTTTGTTATCTTCTCATCTTTCAATATTACTCATTTTTTATCTTTTGTGTCATTTATAATTTTTTCTAAATTTGAAATCTACTCCATGTGCTTTTTTATTTTTCTTGTTAGAGTGATATTGTTCTTTTTTTTCCGTTTACTGGACTTTCTAATTTGCATAATTCCTTATCCCGCTCATATGACTGTGGATTATTGCTGTGCTCACTGGGAAGAGAAAATTTTTTGAGAAAGTCCGTAAAGTTTTTCTATTAACTCTATTAAAAAGTGTACTATAAACATCAACTTAGACAGTCGTTCCATATATTCTTCTGTTCTTAAAACAATATTACATACTTAGTCTACTGGTATAGTATCAAAAATCTTCAGGTTAAAGTTGTTAAATTCTTGCATTGATTTTATCTTGTATATTTTCATTAAAAACCTTTGCTCAAAGTCCTTAAAGGCTAATAAAAACTTCTTCATAAAATTGTTTATGAGCTCTTCCCGAGTTAAAACTACCCTATAAAAAAATTGGATACGTTTTTTATAAAGTTTTTATACGATTTTTTTCCTTAGAAATCACGTATCATAATAGGATATGGAAAAATGCACAATTCTGTATCACTAAAAATATGGTTTGGATACAGTATTTGCACGGAATTCATATGGAATTTACATGATTTGATCACTGATTTTATCACAAAATTTATACGATTTGGTCACTGAATTTACTATTTGTATTACAGTTTACTATAATTATATTTACATAAACTTTATTAAATTAAATAAAAAATAAAAAATAAACAAAATACAAATACATTAGGAAAATTCCCTCCTTATTAAAACCACCTATTGCAACCAAAATTATCTATAAGTTCAGGTTCATTTGGAGTCAAATAACCTAAAAAAACAAAAAAAGAAACATAAGAACGTCTAATTTAATTGGAAACAAAACCCCCTTCATATAGTATCTGATATCGTCCAAGTTACCAAAGGTCACAGCATTCCTACAAAAAAAGAAAGAGAACTCCAGAATGTCTGACCTACATAAATGAAAAGAATTATACCAAAACAACAAAATAAATCCAAAACTGACCTACAAAAAAAGAAGACTCTGAAGCAACAAAACTGAAACAACCTACAAAAAGAAAAGAATCTGAACCTAACTTACAAAAAAAAAAAAAAAAAGAAAAGAAAATTTGAACTGACCTAAAAAAAAAATAAATCCTGAACAATCCTACAAAAAAGAAAAAAGAAACTGAATTTTCTCACAAAAAAAAAATCTGCTGGACTATGAAATAAAAAAAGGGATAAATATAAATAAAAAAGAAAGGGGAATAAAGAATAAATCAAAAAAAAAATATTTTTTTAAAAAGAGGATAACGAAGTTACGAAAGTTAAAAAAAATTTTTTTTTAAAAGAGAGGTGACGAAAAAAGAAGAAAAATTTAGAAAAAATAACAAAAATAAGATAAAAGAAAAGAGAAGGAAGGGAGATCAAACTCATCAAAGTAAGGGTTTATATAAAAAACTAGAATATGCAATTTGCCAGAGGACTTTATCCCCAAACATAACATTTATAATTAAAAAAATTTTTTGATATAAATAAATTGAATTGTATGTAAAATATTACCAAATAATAAAATTTTATATAATTAGACCCTATAAAAAATCATGTTTTTAATAAGGTTTTATACAATTTTTTCTTAAAAATAATGTTTCTAATCTATATAGGGGATATGGAAAAATGCACAATTCCATATCACAAAAATGTATCATTTGCATGATTTGACCATAATTTATGCTGAATTTATATTGATTTGATCACAGAAATTACATAATTTAAGCATAGAATTTACACAATTTGGTTAATAAACTTACAGCTTACTGCTTAAATTACAATTATTAATATTAGTTGCATTTATATGAATTTGATTTTAATAATATTTTACTAAATTATTAAATCAAATATAAAAATAAAAAAAATCCTTAGTATCCACAAGTCGAACGATGTCAAATTGGGAACCAATCAGGTGACCAAATTCCACCCGATTGGTTCCTATTTTTTTAAAAATTTTTATCAATCGGTAAACCTGATTGCTGCTAAAGATGGCGCAAAGGAAGATACTCGGGTACCAATCAGGATATTCAATAGAAAACAATCAGGTATTAATAGTTACCAATAAGATATTTACTATTTGACATATCAGTATACCGATTGATAACTTTTTAATTAAATGTCAGTGTACTGATTGATTACTTTTCGATTAATTTATAACAATGCATTTTTATTTTAAAATTATTTAGAATTTACATTAAAATATTAAAATTATCGCTGTTTTCAAATTAGTGTGACCCCACATGTCACCCCTAAGGAAATCGATTTCCAAAAATTTGTGAAAACCTGGAATTTTCCTGAATTAGGGATCGGAAAAGATTCGATTAAAATCGAAACTATCGAAAATCGATAAGAATCGATTTTAAATCGAATCTCGAATAAAAATCGAATCTACTTATTGTGGCGCAGTTTCGTTAATTTGACCGTAAATTATTATTTGTTCATAATAGTTAATTTTGGCCAAATTCATAATTCCGCCTGCGAATCACGTGACGGAACACAAACTTCCTAAAAAGGAAATTTTATCTCCCAATAAAATTCAAGTTGCTATCGCACAAGGTTGTACAAATTTCCAAAAAAGGAAAATTTGTTCGTCGATCACTGTAATTTTGTAATCACGTGATATGTGTTTAAACACACCTATTATAAATAGTATAAAAAAAAATCGGTATTTGCGAAATGATTAATCGCGATTAATCGATTTTAGAATCGATTCTAATAATGGGAATCGATTCCAATCCCTATCCTGAATAACTACGTAGGAAAGGATCAATTATTAGCGATTTCCAGGGGAAATCTTGCAAAATTCTCAGTTGTAAAGGTAGTTTGCTTATAAAAAAGTGTTTACATTACACAAAGTTTTATCACTCACTTATAAGCAAACTATTTGAATAATTGAAAATTTCCTGAGATTTCCTCCAGAAATCACTAGCAATCAGACCTTTTCTACAAAGTTATTCAGAAAAATTCTGGGGTTTCCACATTTGCGAAAACCAATTTCCTTAGGGGTGACATGCAGGAGGTCGCACTAATTTGAAAATAGCGATAATTACAAAATCAGTACATTATTTAATAATTCCATATATAAATTACTAATATTATCATATTCTTATACTTTCAAAACTTTTCTAGGATCTGGTAAAAAAAGTTTCAAAATGAAACTTTTCAAAACTCACTGATCCAAATCCAAGTCTAAGATCGGAGACAATGGTATCTAAAAAAAAACAAAAAAAAAATAAATATTTTTTTAATTAAAAAAAAAGTTCTGAAGCAAAACTTTTCAAAACTTACTGTTACCGATCCAATTCTAAAAATCGGAATCAATAGCTGATAGTGCCTAAAAAAACAGAAAAAAAAATTAAATAGTATTTTTTTTAAATATTAAAAAAAAGGTTCAAAACGAAACTTTTCAAAATTTACCGTTACTAATTCAAATCCAAGGGAACTGATAGTACCTAAAAAACAAAGAAAAAAAAAGTTAAAAAATATTTAAAAAAGTTTTGAAGCTAAGCTCTTCAAAACTTACCATTACCGATCTAAAGTTCAAATTCAAAGATCAGAGCTGATGTACCTAAAAAACAAAGAAAATAAAATTAAATATATTATTTTTTAAAAAAAAATAAAGTTTCAAAAGTTAAGCTTACTGATCCAAAATTCATATTAAAGTCCAGGATCGTTCCTAAAAAAATTTGAAAATGGAACGTTAGTAATGCCTACTAATGTTTCTAATTTAAAAAAATCCTGCCCTTCTTTATTTACCTTCTAAAATGTTTTGTCAGTTTTGAAGCGTCTTAAGAGTCCTACAATAAAAAAAAAAGTAATGGAACATTAGTAATATCAACTAATGTTCCTAATTTTAAAAAACACCCTCCCCCTCCTTTATTTACCTTTCAAAATGTTTCATCAATTTCAAAGCGTCTTGAGGGTTGCTACAATAAAAAAAAGAATTGGAACATTAGTAATGTCTACTAATGTTCCTAATTTAAAAAAAAATCCCCTTCCCTTCTTTAATTACCTTCTGAGACGTTCTGTTAGTTCTGTGTCTGAAAGGTTAATAAAAAAAAATCTTTTTTTTTTTATAAAAAAAAAGATCATGATCTGATAATCTGTTATTCATCAGACTAGGATCTCAGAAAATGCTTATATATGTAAGGTACCAAGGTGCTTAGCCAACATAGTAAAGTTTTATGATGTAAGAATTTTATAATGCTTAATTTTAAGAAAATTTTATACTATGTAAGATAATTAAATTGCATATTTTTGGTATTATTTTAAAATACTAAGAGTTTTTAGTTGCTTATTTTTCATATTTATATAACTTTTTAAAATATTATATATTGAATTTATAATTAATTTTTATTTTATTTTCACTAACGGTAAGTGTTAATTTTGTACTACATTTCACAATTTTATATAAATACATAAACAAAAATTTTTTTTTGATGAAATTTCATTTTTTTTTTCAATGTTTTATTAATTATCTGTCAATAGTATCTTTTTAATTTTTATTAAACTCGTATTATTTTTAATATAAAATTACTATATTATACATGTTTATTTTGTTAGATAAAATTACTATCATAAATATGTTTTACTTTAAAATATAATTTCACTACTCACCACTTTGGTTATATCAAATTATCTTTTATGCTTAAGTAAGTTTGTTCAGCAAGTTAAATCTACTTGTATTTTAATTTTCATATGGCTAAATATGATATTTATATAGAAAAGCATATTTTTTTTAACGGTAATAACATTTAAATTTTTCACTTTTTCGTTTATAATTTCAGAGCGTAATTACACCACTTCAGTCAAATGAATTCAACTTTCTAAATTAATTGAAGTTGTTCAGCAAGGTCGAAACTACTTATATATTAATTTTCATGAGTGTGGGTATAATACTTATGGAAAAAAGTGCATTTTTCATAACGGTACTAACTTCTGAATTTTTCATTTCTTTGTTTACAACTTCAGAGCGTAATTACACCTCTTTGGTCAAATGAAATCGACTTTCTAAATTAATTGATAATTGTTCAGCAAGGTCGAAACTACCACATATTAATTTTTATGGGTGTAAGTATAATACTTATGGAGAAAGTTACATTTTTTGTAATAGTATTAATTTCGAATTTTTCTTTTATTGTTTATTAACATTATTAATTGAATATTGTTAATCTACTTGTATATTATGTTTAGTTTAGCTTCACAACATATTTAAAATTGGATTTAATAAAATATATTAATTAATAAATATATTTTATAAATTATATGTGTTATAATAAAAATTCAATTAGGTTAGAAGATTGATTTGCTTATTTTTATATAATTTTTAAAGTTAGATATCAACAATGCTTAGCGATCATAGTAAAAACCTATGCTTAGAGCTACTAATAAAAATATTTTTGGGACCTTACCTATATAAGTATTTTCCGGGGGTCCTATACGACTTATCGGATCATGTGATCTATCTGATACAATAAGAAAAAACTACACTATTCATGGAAAATATAAATAATTCAGTAAATTCCATGATATAAGGTAAAATTAAAAAATCAGAACAAATGTTCTGATAAATTTTTGCATACACATACAGATATGCAATTAAAGTTTCAAAGTTAAAACTTTGGAATTCTAGTATCCAAATCGGAACCGATTTTTCTACAAAAAGAGAAAAAAATATTAAAAAATGTTTTTTTTTTAAATTTTGTAGTTTTGAAGTAACAAAGTAACAAAACTTCGAAACATCAGGATTCTGGTATCCAAATCGGAACTGATTTTCCTAAAAAAAAAGAAAAAAAATGGTATTTAAAGCGCGTTAAAATAACGTTTTTTTAATAGTTTTGAAAAAATTATTTGAAACTAACCTATGGGACTCAGTACCCAAGTCAGAACTGATTTCCTACAAAAGAAATAAAAAAACGTTAAATAATGTTTTTTTTAATAGTTTCAAAAAAATTATTCAAAACTAACCTATGGGATTCGGTATCCAAGTCGGAACTGATTCCCTACAAAAGAAATAAAAAAAATGTTAAAGTAACGTTTTTTTTAAAAAACATTTCAAAGTTTTAAAAAAAAAACTTTGAAACTTTGGGATTCCGGTTTCCAACTTTGGAACCGATTTTCCTATAATAAAATAAAAAAAGAAAAGTTTCAAATTGAAACTTTCTTTTTGGGATCGGTTTCCAACTTCAGAACCATTTTCCTACAATAAAATAAAAAAAATGTTTATTAACATTTTTTTAATAGTTTCGAAAAAAAAATTTTGAAACTAACCTATGGGATTTGGTATTCAACTTGGAGCCGACACATGATTTCTTTTTCTTGAATCTTTAATTGAACGTCTGAAATTTATTAAAAATTTCATTACTTTATATGCATTAGATATTTTCATTGGGTTGACTTGACTTTTAGTTAATTTGATTTTTTCTATTGGAATACAATTTTTACTAGCTTGAATAAGACCTTTTTTGATCTTATTCCATATATGATTAATATTATTTTTATTGTTAAAATTAAATTTTAAAATTTCTGAATTTGAAATGTATTTATTAAGATCATTCTGAAATAATTCCCATTGCTCTCCATCCATTTTATCATACTTATAAACTTCTTTAAATCCTTCCTTCCGTTTGATATTAGCAATATTTCCAATCAAATCTTCTGACCATATTGAATACACTAACATTCTATGATCAGTATTAATTGTTGTTGTATTAATAATTTTGCATTCTTGTGTTTCTGAAAATAAATTTTCTGTTACCCAAATGTAATCTATTCTAGAAGGATTTTGATTTGTATTAAAAGGATAGAAAGTATTTAAGGAATGTTGTGATAAATTATCGAACATGATATATAAAGGATCATAAAAATTTTGTTCATTTTCAATCCATTCAAAATGTTTATGTTCTTTTTTCATTTTACGATTATTACAGATATTTTTCATAATGAAGATTAAAATTACCAAGAAGAATAATTTCTGCATTTTGTGCTTTACTTTCTCTAACCAATTCTTTGATTTTATCAAAATAAATTTTAACTTCTTGATTAAAATTGTTTAAAGTAACTCGTCCAGATTTTCCATAATAATTAATGATTCTCATTTTTTTATTTCCACTAAAAATAAAATCAACATATATAATTCTTTCTTTGAAGCTATTATAATTGACTATATGCCATGCATAATTTTTCTTAATAATAAGACCTATACCATTTCCCCTATAATTAGTTTCCTCATTTGCAAAATAAGTAACATAATTATTTCTATAAAAATTAAAAGAATGTTTTGCCATTTTGTTCGATATATTAGTTTCTGATAGACCCAAAATAGTTATATTATATTCACCTAATATATCAATTAAGAATTGTTTTTTAACATCAGTTATACCTTTAATATTCAATGAAGCTATTTTAATTATATCTGATAAATTGAGTTGTTGACGTGTTTTCGAACGATAAATTTGTTGATTATTTAAATTTGAACGTGATTTTTGATTAACAGGGGAAGGATTATTATAATGTTTTTTCTTAAAAGAATGTGTTTTTTTATTGTTCATCATTAAAGATAATATTTAAAGGAGTATTTAATCCTCATGGGATTCATTATTGTCAATAATTTTATCCCCTTGAAAATTATTAACGTCATTATTATTGTCAGAAGTAAAATATTCCATAATTTTTGAGATATTTTTACTCATAGTTGATAAAGCATCACCGAATCTATTAATTTCATTATTTTCAGTTGTTTGTTTAAACTATTTTCTATATCTGAAGATCCTGAGGCTTCAAGTTGTTCATTATCAACTCTTGATCTTTTATTATTCTCATTTTGTAAGGCGATTATACTTCTATCTTGATTGACTTTAATATTTTTTCCTGAACTTGTTGTAGACTTGTTTTCTTTATATTTATAAAATTCAGATTTAATACGATAGTTTTCTTGTTGGATTTTTTTGAAATCATTAGCTAATTTATTCAAATTCTCATTAAGTTGTTTAATTTGCGTGAAAATTCCTGATCATGTGACTTTTCATTAACGTTATTATTTCTATCACGTGAAATATTTTTATTCCAATATCTATTAATATTTCCATTATTATATTTAGAATAATTATTTGAATTATTACTTTGCTGACATTTTTCAAATGAATTTTGTTTTGTTACATTTGCATAACTGCCTTTTTTAAACTTCTTGTTATTTTCTTGACGAAACTCCTTAAGCTTTTGCTTTCTATTCATTACACGTGGTTTAGCAGATAGTTCAATATCACACTTACTAATTAAATGATCAAAGGAACTACATCTATAGCATGATTTTTCACCTGGAGTTCCCCAATGAAGCGTTCTATTACAAAAAATAATATTTCTTTCTGCTGCAATACCTATATCTTCATCATTTTCATAATAAACTATTGCATAATTCAATGGTTTATTATTATTTGGATTACGTGGTATAAAAATATACTTAGGATTGTTAACTTCTAAAGCTTCATGTATATCATAAGCAGTTGAATTCCATGGTAATCCAGTTAATTTAACTGTATACATTGATCTTTTTTCTATTTCATCTTCTGACAAAATTTTTGGCACAATAAGTACTTGATGTTTTCCAATCCATTCTGACCATATGCCTTTGTAAAATTTTTGTAGACTTTCTTCTTTTTTATATGTAATGAAAGCTTGAATATATAAATTTCTAATTTTGGTATAAAAGCCATTTTCTTCTATTTCACCATATTTGTTAAATACAGCTCTAATTTGATAATTAGGAATTTCAATTGGAATATTTATAACTTTAATCGTTCTGCAATTTCTATCTTTAATTTCTTCTTCAGTAAAAACTTTTTTAGTTTTTTGATATGGTGTAAATTTTATTATTTCCTTAACCTTACTATTAGTACTTGATTCTGCATCTTCACCATTTTCATGTAACTGTTCATCATCGATAATATCAATTTCTAGATTAATAATTTTATCATAATCATTTTTCATGATTGGTAAAATGATAAATTCAGGTTCTTTCTTATTTAAGATAACTCCTCCGGCCAGAGTAACATTAATTCCAGCTAGTTGTTTTCTCAAATTAAACTTTTTTTGAATAATATTGTTTCCTGGAATAGAATCTTTTTTGATTTTAACTAAAATAGGTTTAGCCTTATTAAAAATTTCTGAATGATTATCACTAATTATGTCATTAGTATCACCATTTTTCTGATTATCCTTATTAAAAGATTGATCATTTGTTTGATTATCAATTTTTCCATTGTCAACGATCATTTCATCATTTTTTTCACCATCAATTGGTGCATCTGGATTTTCTGGTATTACTTGATTATCTGTATTGGATTTTGCTGCGCTACTGCTTTCAGATGAAGGAGCAAAAGTATCTTGACTAATATCCATATCATCAGTAGTTTTTTCAGTAGATTTATGTTGCCTAAAAGACAAACGAGGTTGTTTTTTCTGTTGTTTTTGTTCAACTTGTTTTTCTTTATCTTTTCTTTTAGTTTTACGAGAACTTGCAGGTTGCCAATCCTGAATAATAGGATTGATATTGAAGACTGGTTTATGTATCAAGTCTTGAAGAGTTTGCTGTTGTCCTGTTTTGTTAACTTCTTTATCTTGTTGCTGTCTTGTACTTGACCAAGTAGCGTGGACCCTAGGTTGCGACCCTGACATCTCGAACAAGTTAAAACCTAATAAACTTACTCTTAAAATTGAACTTTTTTCTTTAAAAATTCTGCAGTAAAAATGGTCTTGAATACAAAGAAGAAGAAGTTTTGTCTTTTATTAATAGCTATATAGCTATAGTATAAGATTCAATTACGAAGTTCACATGGTGCATTCCCAAAAAGATGAAAATCTGCATGAAGATTAGAGGACAAACTACAAATTAAGCGAAAAAGTGAATAAATAAGGAAGGTCATGCAGGATGATCACCACTTCAAAATCATACTATCGCCAACAAAAAATGTATCATAATGAAAGTATGAGGAAAAGTCTAAAAAGGGCAAGAAGGTTAAAAAAAATAAGAAGAAAAAACACAATCTGAAGATTTTGATTCTGATGTGCTTACAGATGTAAGCACTAGTGAAATAATGAGAAATACTGATGATGATAATGATCAATTGGGTGTTAATCAAGATGTAATTATAAATCAGTTGATTGCAGATGCCTCTGAATCACAATCACATGTTGATCAACATATTGATATGGAAATCTCAACAGTACAACCTATTTCTGAACTGGATGTAACGCCTCAGCTGCAGCTTGTAAAACAACCAGTTGACAATTCATCTAATTTGACAAAATCTTCAAATAAAAAAAAGAAGTCAAATAAAAATATTATTCAACAAGTTATTACAGGTCATAAACCAGATGATGATGGTACATCACGGATTAGAGATATATTGCGATTGGTTTATGATATTCCAGTATCCTTGACACCAGAAGAAATTCTGCAACAGTTAACTCTGTGGGAAAGACTATTTCATTACAAACAAAACAACAAAAGAAATACCAGACAGTTCATTTGAAGATAGAATTAACTTCCTTTCGTCTAGCCCAGTTCGAAGGTAATGATGGTCCAGTTTGAACTACGGTTTTAGGGGGGATACCAGTTCGGTGGTTTCCAGCAAGGTGCACACTCAAAGAAAGAAAACAATGTGAGAAGTTTCAAGCTACAATTCAAAAAATTCCAGATTTGATGACAGTAGCAACCTTATGGAAAGACCATCACCCACATTCATTCCTTACTGCGATTAATGGTTTGAAAAGCTTTAAAATTGTACAGATAGCAAAAGGGATCGTAAGCTTATTGGTTATTTTGAAAAGTGGATTGATATGCATACAGCATTAGATAATCAATATAATTGGGAGCAACAGCACCTGTCTTAGAATTGACATGATCCTCCAATGCAACGAACAAGGTCATTTGGCAATAATGCCAACAAGGATCAGAAAAGAACTTCAGGAAGTTGACAGACTGATAAAAGTCAAAAGAATTCTAAGAATTCTAAAAAGAAACCACAAGAGACAAAATCTGAGAAGCATAAAAAGCAGAAGAAAGATAAGTCCCATAAAACATCATGATCTAAGGTCTTAGCAGAAATTTTAGATGTTTTACGTGAATTAATTTAGGATATACTAGATTTTTTTAGGTTTTAGAATTGTTTTATGTTTTAGTTTTATTTTTTTTTTTATAGAGAAATATCTTTGAGCTAGTCACCAAAGGATGTATGAATACTGGTAGGATATTTTATGCATGTGAAAGTATTTGAGCAGGCATAATGGTAGATAGTTCTTTTGAACACATATTCTTAAGTCACCAAGTTTTTTATTAGTTTTTATTCGATCTTGTATTTAAACTAGATTAGTTCAATTTTGTATATTTTTCTTTTATAATAAATTTTTCCTTTGTTAAAAAAAACAAAAACAAAAACAAAAAAATGTATTATAACAAAACAATAAACAATCACGTGATCTCATGTTATGATACAAGATTTTTGTAAAATTATTTTCTAAAAACATTAAGTTTAAAAATCCCGTATACATTCCGTATGATTAATTTTTTCCGTATACATTTCGTATACATTAACTTTTTTTAAAAATGTTCAAAAATGAATTGCTTATTAAATATACGGAATTTTTATATGGAATCTATAGAAATGTACATAAAGTGTATACAAAACGTATCCTTTCCGTATACATATTTCTTATAGGGCTATATTTCTCGACATTTTGTATAATAGTTTTAATTTATTTTTTTCGTAAAAAATTGGTACAAAAGATCATCAGAAGCATTACCTGGTCCTTTAATATCATTTACTAATTAGTTCACTAATTTACTTTATTTAAAAATTCTTTCTTTCTTGATTTTTCGTTTTATTATTATTTTATTTTCGTCTTTTGAACTTGGAAATATGTATTTTATCTACTAACAACAAAATATTTTTTCTGCACTAGTGGCAGTGATTTATGCAGTAACTATTATTATACAATAATTATACAATAAGTTAGAATGCACTTACTGATCAATTATGATGACTGCGTATGAAACTTTGGAGTGAAAATGAATTGGTAGTCCGTTATTTTGCAAATAACTGTAATAAATTTGTTGAAATTTTTTTTGTTTTACAGGCAGATAAACGAATTAAAAATTTTAAGTCATATTACAAATCCTAAAGAATTGGAATAGAAGGATAATATTACCCATCCAGCAGAAATTAGGAAAACATATTAAACAAGTCCTAAATCCAAAAGAAATATTATCAATTGATTTTCCAAATAATTTGCAATTCTTTCTATAAATATATATTGCATCGTAGTATCAACGTGGTCATAATAATTATTAGATTCCAAGAAGAAAATTTTTAACTTGTTAACTACTCATTTCAATATAAGAAATATATGATTAAATCCCGCCTTTATTCCAAAAAAAAAAAAAAAAAATGAATTTTTATGCCGATCATTTAATTCCGTCTGGCCAGCTTTGTCATTCATCGATCAAATCATTTCTAATTTTGTTCATTGTTTCCCTTTTTGTAAAAATATTTATATTAAAATATATATTGCTATCCGCTATACTTTTAATGATATAATTTGTGGTAGAATATATTTTTCCACAATTATTACATTTTTATTAAAGGATAGTAGGTTTTAATTAAGATCAAATTAATTTCATTTATTCCATATTTTAGTAAGATACAATAACAGACAAATGATTCATGCTTTGTGTTACATATTAGGAAATGTTAAAATCTGACACATCAGGAAATCATTCTAAAAAGGAAATGACGCTTAGCAGAATTTATACACTCTCCGTAAAATAACTTAATTGGATTAGATCAGTATAGAAACTTCTATAGAATTCTATAAAATATATATATATATAAATATAAAAGAATTATTTTTATTTTCCATTAAGAAGGTCTAAAAATAAATTTCGTTTGTTTACTTCTATACCAATATAGCAATGTAGCATTATCAATTCTATGAGGAAATTGTTCTTAGAAATTTATTCTACACAGAAAATCTTGGTATAACATGAATAAATTATAAATAATTGGAAAAAAAAACTTTATTCTGTAAACTTTAAGTATTTTCTTTTCAAAACAATGTATAATTAATTCCTTATCAATTTCTTATTAATAATAGCTTTCTTACCTCTGTTATCATTGGAGAAGACATTTTCATAGAAACATTAAATCACATAAGTGATCAATCGTATTTTACAACTTTGACTCAAACCACCCTCATTTAAAAATAAAATATATATTGTAGTGATAATGTTAATATTCTATAGACGGTTTAATTTCTTTAAAATTTATTTGTTAATCCATACATTCGTTCTTTTCCGTTATACACTTATACTTCATATTATTCAATCACGTTACCATGGGATTATGAGACTTTTACCACGTTATCCTTTTTTTCAATTTTTTCTTGCTTGGAATAGATACCATTAAAATATATAATATTAGGATTTGGAATTAGATTTTATTATTCAAGTAGTGACTTATTTAATCGATTATTTTGTTTTTATTTTTCATTTACTTATTTCGTTTCATTTCAATTTATTTTTATTTTATTTTAATTTATTTTTTTTTGGCTCAAAATATTTTTTTACCATGTATTAAATTACTTAACGTTAAATTTCTTTTTACTTTTCTTATTTTACTATTACTACCTTATCCAGTGATTTTTTGAATTCCTCCACGATCTTATTAATTATCATAGTTGTCAAAGGACGTAATAATAAAGAATTCAGATTATATTTAATAACCTTAAATTTTAGATCGAATTATTTTAAAATACTTTATCTTCTAAAAGATTTAATATTTCACCTTTGATGTTTGAAGTTCTTATAAAGCCATTATATTATATTTTTAATTATTATCTGTCTAATACAGTATGAATAGATATAATACCTTTTATTGAAAGTAAATAGTCTTTTTTGATGCTGCAATTGATGAGCTTAATTTACTATAACTTGGCGTAGTTTTCTTCAGAGTGGAAAACAAATACTTCAAATAGCAAATTACACCTTACCATTTAAAAGATTTAATAATTTTGGGATTGATAAATTTCATAAATATAAAACATGTATTTTGAAAAACTGATTTTCACACGTGTCTTTTTTCATCACTCCTTATATTTATTTGAGGTACAAAATCTATTCATCACGCACTAACTGTGCCATACTTAATTTCAATCAAATTACGTACATAATGCCGGCCATTTCGTGACATTTTTTATGCTTGCAGTTTGGCTGCGCCATGCTACTTTATTATAAAAAGTTTATTTACGCTATAAAAATGCTGTTAGTATGTATTTAAACAACAAATATTTGTAATTATACGCGCTACCTAATAACCACATTTTGTTAAATAAACTCAATTTGATCAGGACCCAGAAATATATATATAGGGGTTTACTATAAGCTGTACGCATTTTTTCAGGGCCGGAATTATGATAATGCCAGTTGGTTACTATAATAGGAAATAAAGTCTGACTGGCATTATCAAAAATTATCTAAAAAAAGAAAGATTTTCATGACTTTTTTAGTTCAAAATAGGACCCCGAAATATACATAAAAGGATCAGGTCAGAGTTTGCGTATAATGAGTCAAAAAATCATGTAGATCATTCCTTTTATGGATAATCCCAGCCAAAATAATATTTCCTAATTTAGATAATGGCTGAAATTATCGTAATTCCGGCCCTGAAAGAATGTGTATTTTGGACCACTTCTGGACCTGACCTCTACATATATATTTCGGGGTCCTTTCAAAATACGCCAACTCAAACCTGAAACCTATGGCAAGCCGAGTTAGACAAAATTATCAGACATTGTGCGATAAAATATCAAGCATGGCTAGATAAAATGTCACCCTGTGTTTGACATTTTACCTGTTTATGCTTGATATTCATTTGTCTGTATTTGATATTTTATCCGTCCATGTTTCATATTTTGTCAATCCGTGCTTGATGTTTTATTTGTACATGCTTGACATTTTCATCTGTTCATGCTTGATGTTTATCTATCACGTGCTTGATGTTTTATCTGTTCATCTTGATGTTTATCTATCACATGCTTGATGTTTATCTGTATGTGCTTGACGTTTTATCTGTACGTGCTTGATGTTTTTATCTGTTCATGCTTGATGTTTATCTGTCGCATGCTTGATATTTTAACTGTCTGTGCTTGATGTTTTTTGTGTCTATGCTTGATATTTGGTCTGTACATACTTGATATTTTTTATCTATGCATGCTTGATATTTTTTTTTCTGCACCTGCTTGATATTTTTGTCTATCTGTTGATACCTTTTTATCTGCACCTGCTTGATATTTTTGTCCTGTTCTTTTGATATCTTTTTTTTTATCCTTGCTTGACAAATAATGTAGACTTTATGATGTAATTTTATTTCTTTCCTTAACCATTTTTAATAAAAACCTGATTATCACAAACAAACGCGAATGTAATACAAGAAAAAATTTTTCTTGCGACAAAATTTCTCAAAATTTAAAATACTATATCAGTTATTTTTTCTTACATATACATTGCTTGAAAATAAATATTCATCATGTTTAATAGCTCTCAAAACAATAGAGATTATGGAAAATGCTGTGCTATAGAAAGTAGTGAACGATGTGGATGTCAGAGATTTATAGCACTTAATAATGGAAAAACTTGTGAAGTTTGTAATCACCACTATGGTTATCACGAAGATAAAGAAGAAAATAGATTATTAAGCAATAGGCAAAGGGTTTCTACTTTAGATGAATTATATACTCAGTCTAATAATTCTAATATTACCCAAACTTTTGATAATCAAGAGACTGATACATCCCTATCTACTAATTCTGTATTAAATCAGTTGTTAGCTGGACGAGCACTTGAAGAACAGTCCATAGCAAATGAATTAAGCAAAACTTTTGCTCAAAGTCGTTTAGTTAACAATAACCAATTGTTTGATCTGTCCTTACAAATGAATCGAAATAAAAGAAGAAAACATGTGGAAATTAAACCTAAAATTAAAGAAATGTGTGTTACAGTTATTGTTTTACCTGATGTTGGTCCTCAACTTAAAATGCCAACAATAATACAGCCAAGGTAAAAAGTTTTATTAATTATTTATTTTTTATTTTTTTTTTATTTTTTTTTTTAATTATTATTAATTACAATTATATTAAAATTTTTAACTAATTTTTATATAAGATACGAAAAAATTCGTGATGCTGGTTTAATTAAAGATATAACATTCAAGGAAACAGATAATATCATACAAAAAATTGAAAGTAATTTTCCGGCATTAGCAGATAGGGAATGGACGTTCAGATCCACATCTACAAACCATACAACTGTAGAATATGTATTAACTGATGAAGTTACTCTTAATTTTGCATTGATTAAAAGGTAAAAAATCAATTCAATTTTATGTACATACTGTATTTTATAAATTTAATAAAATCTAATATTTTATTTATTTCAGACTATTAGTAAATAGAACTAAATTGTACTTATCGCCAAAGTATTTACCAATTCAATTACCTCAAGAAGAAGATACTCAATTAGAATGGGTAGATATCGAAGTAGATGATGATTCTTTAAGGTTGTTTAATAATTATAATTTTTTTTTTTTTTTTTTTTTTGAGAAGTCTTGCATTAATTTCAATATTCTTTGGTTAATAATTTTTATAAATTAATTTAGAATGCAACAGACTTTAAGACATACCAGTAGAACTGGAGTGGATGCTAATATGTCACACATGATTCCATTATCTTATAATTCATCATCTGCAACAACATCAACAGCTACAACAGAAATATCAACATCTTACATTAATGATTCATCAGCTGCAACAGCATCAGAATCAGCAACATCAACATTAACAATTTTGGATTCAACTAATCCAATTAATACACCTTTATTAAGATCTACTGGACGAACTTCTGGATCAACAATTAGATCAGATGAATCCCTTGTAGAAATTACTGAAATAGATTCGTCTGATTTTTATAAAAATAAAAATAAAAATGTAGATAATTTCATTCAAGAAATTTTAACACAATTACAAGTAGATAACTGTATATCTGGAATGAATATGATTAAAATAGAAAATACGATAGATGTTGTTGATAATATAATGGATTGGATCAAACATACAACTGATGTTGATTTATTAAAAAAGCCATTTATTTCTGTAACTAGTGAAAGGTAAATTTTTAATTTAATATAAATTTATAATCTTTAATTTTACAAAAAAAGAAATTTAATTTTTTGCTTAAAAACTAATGTAATAGGGTTGCTGATGCCGGAGGAGTTTTTTTACATGTAATACAAAAGTTTTGGGACCAAATCAAAGATTATAAATTTGGAGATTGTGGAAATACGAAGTTATTTGATACAAGTCATGAAACATATATATCTTGTTATAGCTAATCCCCTTACCATTTATAAAAAAACACTTAAACTTATAGGAAAATTATTATTCTGGTGCTTAATTCATGATGGTGCATGGCCTCACTGGATTGACAATTTTCATTTTAAATTTATATTTGAAATGGAAATAGATTATATTCAAGTTATTGAAAATTTACAACCAAATGTTTATAAAATAATTGAAAAAATACTTGATTACGAAGAAGAATTAAAACTGGGAATGATAGAGGTTTAGGGGAATGGGCTATTCAACATGAATTACAGGTAAATAATATTTACAATTTTAATATGTGATTATTAAATTATGTATCTTAATAATATAATATATTATACAGGAAGCAAATTTATTATCATCAACTAATAACAAGATGGATATAGCTCAATTTATAGCCAAATTTGAAATTGAAGACTCAAGAATTTCTCAATTAAATGATTTAAAGAAAGGGTTTGACGTTTTTAAAATAGTTGAGGTATGTAATTTATATATTTATCTTTTAAATTAAATTAAAATAATAAATTATTAATTTAAAAAACTTTAATTAATAAAAGATAATCAAGATGAACATTTTCGATATCACATGGAACGACTTTAAGAAAAAACTTTATAAAGTGGTTATATCGGAGAGTGATCTCTTAGAACAATTTGATACTAAGATGAACATTAAAAGAATTGAAGGGAAAGTGATGAGAGAAACATGTTACTTGGTATTCTTTGATTATTTAAGAAGTCTTAAAATACCTTTAGATCGAAAAAATGTTTTAAGATTTATATGTGGAAGAATATCTATTCCACTTCCTGATCATCAAAAAATTCAAGTAAATATTTTATAATTTTTAATTACTTTATAAATAAATAAAAGCTAATTGTAATAATTTTGTTTATTTAGATTAAATGGAAAAATAGTGGAAGCAAGGAGCAGCAGCTCCTTAGGATACCCCACGCTAAAACTTGTATGCGAACTATATGGCTTTCAGATAATTATGAAGAAAATGAAATTGAAATATTTAGGCAAGATTTAAAAATTGCACTTGAACAAAGCATTAATAATGGTTTTTGTGATTAGGTTTGATTATAGTCTAGAAATTTAAATATTTTGAAAATTTTGATTATTATATATAGCTAAATGTATATATAATTGGCTTATAACAAGTAATAAAGAAAATTAAATTTCTTAGAATATTATTTTGTCCACTTTTAATTTTATTTTTACGTAATTAGGTTCAAAATTAGCTTAGTATCTGGGAACAGTTAAAGTATATTTATTATTTTTATGATGTATTTTTGTTTGGATTGATGAGTTTGTAAAAGAGGATGTTTGTACTTGACATGGGCTCACTCTACGTATCTGTTAGATAGGATACTTTTTAAATAAATCCTAATAAAGATGCACAGTTTTTAAAAAAAAAAATAAATAAATAAATAAAGGAAATTGAATAATATAATAAATAAAAGAAAAAACCAATTTTTATTCTTAATACTAATATAATCATCATTATTAGTTACTAGCATTAATATTTTTATTACAATTATCATTATACAATTAAATATTATTTATTTTTAGTTTAATGTGATTAAAGAAAATTATACATTATCCTGCAAATTACTATTATTATATTAATAAATTTATTTAAAAATTAATTACCAAAAAATTAATTAAAAATTTATTTCTAAATAAATCAAAAAATAAATTATAAAAATTATATTAAATTATATTATTTTTTATAAATTACTTAAATTGTTTTTATTAAAGTATCTAAAAACTATTTTTTTTTTAATATTAAGATTTAAGATAAATAAATACTCTACTTTATTAAATAACAAATTTAAATATAGCAATACATTAAAAAAGAAAATTAACTTTAAATAAAAATATACTCTATAACAAATTATATAATTTTTACAAATATAATAATAAGAAATTATAAATACTATATATGTAAAAAATAATAAAAAAATAAATTTAAAGTTCAAATTTCATTTTATTATCAAAAAAAAAAATTTTAAAAATATTTATATTAATAATTTATATTATTAATTTATCATATTATAATATAAAGTAATATGTAATATGAAAATATCATTATTTTTTTTTATATAATATAAGTTGAATAATTATTATTAATAATAAATTGAATTACTTGTTTTATTGTTTTTTAAAAAAAATAATTAAATTTTAATTATTATAAGAATAAAGAAATTTATAGTAAATAATCTTTTAAATAATCCTATCTTATTAATTATTTTCCATTTTATAATTAGAAAGGATTAAAATATTAATTTAAAAACAAATTTAAAAAACATTATTTTAAGAACACTTATTTATAAAATTATAAAAATTATATCAAATATATTTAATCAAATATTTATAATTTGATCTAAAAAATATTATATTTATAGTACTATTAATAAAATTTTAAACTTCAAATTGTTAAAATTACAAATTTTTATAAATATTTAAATATCAAAATAGATTTAAAAAGAAATGTTAAATGTCAAAAAAGTTAATGATACAAAAAGTATTAAAAGTATTACTATCACGTAATAAATTCTATCGCGTGCTTAGATGATTAATATTTTGCATTGCTTAACTTTAATACCAGTTTAATTTTTTAAGATTCATTTCCAAGAAACTACAGAAGCTACGGAATCTATGATTGGATCAATTCAATTATAAATCGTTGCCAGAAATTAAGTTCTGGTTTTCAAGATAATTTTCGCCAAGAATCATGTTCAAGATTTTCATGTTAATTTTTTTTACCCTCTATTCATATCAGTTTCATTATCATCAGCAAGTAGTAATATGATGCTATGCAGATGCTATGCATTCATCTCAAAAAATGATTCTTAAGTATATTATTTAATTGTTTAAAATGTTATAATTAAATATGAACACAGTACCCAAAGACATATGGCTACAATTGAAGGGTTAGGTTTCACAGTTTCAAACTTTGTGTAGCATGACCAAAAATAATCATATCGTAATGCTGATTCTGAAGAGATGCGTGAAGTGAACCGAACCGGTTCCAAAAACTGGTTCAAAATATGGCCATCATCAAAATTATGATAACTATGAATCAGCTCACATTTTTCTTAATGGGAACCGAAGTGGAACCAACGGTGAAATCGAATGAACCGTCTTCCACTACGCCATGTATCCTTGTATCCTTCATTATGTTTGCTCCTTTCACTATGCTTTGTGTTGATTAAAAATCATGACGTTTAGTATTAAAAAATAATCAGTGTAATTATTATATGTATATGTTAAAAGAACGGATTTGACTGAGTTGATGATCAGAATGTCGATCATTTTTGCCAAAATTATTTTATTTTGATCTGCTTGTAATGTATGACAAATTTATTGGGTAATAGTGTTATCATTTAAAGAAAAATGGCGTAATTATTATCACATGATTTCCAATTTGATTTAAATTTTGTAACAAACATCGCATATTTGTGTAATTGTTTTGACAACTTCTCCTTAATTAGGCCAATTATTTGTTTTTTTAAAAAAAAACAAAGTCCTAAATCATGTCATCTCAAAATGATATTATATGTGAAAGTTGTGATGAAATATATGCAAATATTGATCATAAATGGTGTGGACAATGTGTAATAAATAACTTGAAAAAAAATTTCATGAACTGGACTAGTGGAAACGAAAAGATTGATAATTTTATTCAAAAAATGCAATTAAAAATTAAAAGATATGATGATATAATTGTTGAATGGATACCTTACAACCAATTAAATGATGTTAAAAAAACAAACAAAGATGGTTTTGCTACAGCAATACTATGGAAGGATGGTTTATTAAAATATGATAAAAAAGAAAGGAAACATAAAAGAATATCTAATATAGAAGTTTCTTTAAAATGCTTGAGCAATTCACAAAATGTTATTAATGAATTTTCAAATGAGGTATGAAACTTCTATTTCTTTTGTAATTTAGTAGGACTCAGAAATAAATATATAGGGGTCAGGTGGTGAAAAAAATTTTACTATGAGCTGTACACATTTTTTCAGGGCCGGAATTATGATAATGTCAGCCGGTTACTCTAATGGGAAATGAATTTCTGAATGGTACTATCAAAATTATCTAAAAAAGGAAAGATTTTCATAATTTTTTTAGTAACCTTTATACAGTCAGCCCCCTTTATAGTCACACCCCTCGGGACCGAAAAAAAAGGGTGTGATTATAAAAAAAGTCATATGTTGTGACTATAGAGGAGGTTTTTCTAATATATTTATTAGTACATTGGGCCAAAATATGGTGTGCTTATAAAGGGGAATTTTATATGTTGTGATTATATGGGGGTGACTATATAGGGGGTCGACTGTATATATATTTCTGAGTCCTAATTTAGTCTTATTAAAGTACTTTTATTATAACAACTTTTTATATTAACAGGATGAAACATATTCCATTAAACAGGATGAAACATGTTCCACTGAAGTGAATGAATTTGAATATGATATTCATGGTATTTCTTATATTCCTAAAATATATGGAATATCTCAACATCCAGATACAAAAGATTATATTATAGTACTTAATAATAGTTATTGCAAAGAATGTGGTGAAATATATACAGAAGTACAGGGAAAATGGTGTAAACCATGTCAAATAAATAATTTAAAACAAAATTTTACAAACTGGACTAGTGGAAATTATAAAATCGATGATTTCATTCAAGAAATGCAATTGAAAATTGAAAGCCATTATAATATAATTGTTGAATGGATACCTTATAATCAATTCAATAATGTTAAAAAAACAGGCAAAGACGACTTTGTTACAGCAATATGGAAGAATGGTTCATTAAAATATAATGATAAAGAAATAAAATATGAAAGAGAATCTAATAAGGAAGTCACTTTAAAATGCTTGACTAATCCTCAAAATGTTATTAGTGACTTGCTAAATGAGGTTTGAAACTTCTAATTTTTGCAATTTATTCCTTAAAAGTACTTTATTTTAACAACTTTTATATTTAACAGCAGGCTAAAGCAGATCCTATTAATGACAAACCTACAATATATGGAATATCCCAAAATGCAGATACAAAAAATTATATTATAGTATTTAATAATAGTTATTGCAAAGAATGTGGCGAAATATATACAGAAGTAAAGAATAAATGGTGTAAACCATGTCAAATAAATGGCTTAAAACAAAATTTTGTAAATTGGACTAGTGGGAATGAAAAAATTGACAATTTTATTCAAAAAATGCAATTAAAAATTAACAACTGTAATAATATAATTGTTGAATGGATACCATATAATCAGCTTAATAGTATTAAAGAAATAGGTAAAGGCGGATTTTCTACAGTCTATTTAGCAATATGGAAAGATAGTCCATTAAAATATGATAAATATAAAAAGGAATACAATAGGATAATTAGTAATAAAGAAGTTGCTTTAAAATGCTTATATAATTCACAAAATATTACTAATGAATTTTTAAATGAGGTATGAAATTTATTTTTTAGACTTCATTAAATACTTTCGAATAATTAATTGTTTTTACTTTTTGATAGGCTAATGCATACTCTATTGCATACTCTGTCAATCATATCTCTTCTTTTGATGATGATTTTGGGGTAAATTATGATGGAATTCTCAAAATATATGGGATATCCCAAAATCCAGATACAAATAACTATATTATTGTACTTGAATATGCAAATAGTGGAAATCTTAATAATTGCAATAATAATATCATTAGAAATTACTATTGGACTGAAAAATTGGATGTACTAAGTAAAATTGGTGAAGGTCTTAAAAAAATTCATAGAAATAAAGTAGTCCACCGTGATCTCCATACAGGAAATATATTAGTTTCAATTGTTAACAACCTTAATTGTAATACTGGAAATTATTTTAATGATATATATATTTCAGATATGGGATTATGTGAGAAGCAAGTAATATAGACAAAACAAAAATTTATGGAGTTATGCCATTTGTAGCACCTGAAGTATTAAGAGGAAAGCCATATAATCAAGCAGCAGATGTATATAGTTTTGGTATGATTATGTATTATATTGCAACTGGAAGACAACCTTTTGCCAATTGTGCTCATGATAGTGTGTTAGCATTAAATATATGTAATGGAATTAGACCTGAAATAAGTGAACAAGAAGCACTAAAATTTTATATTGATTTAATGAAAAATTGTTGGAATCCAGATCCAGATAAGAGACCAAGTGCTATTGAAATAAAAAAATTGTTCAAGGATTTTTGTTATTCTCATGATGAAGAAATTGAAAAGCAAATTGAAAAAGCAGATGAATATAGAAGAACAAATTTTTTGTCTACTGGAAATAGTCAATCAATTCATCCACAAGCTTGTTATACTTCTCAATCACTCAATCAATTTACAAAAGATCTTTCAAAAGATGATACTGATTGTTTAGACTGTATGATTATTGATTGTACTAAAGCTATTATAAATTAATATTATTACTTATTTCTTACTAAATTACAAATCATTTTATAGGTAGGTTATCGAACAAAAATGAAAATAAATAAATTAGAATATGCATCTGCATCAAATATAAAATATAATTTATAAAATTTCATCTAAAAAAAAAGTGATGAATATAAAATATAAAAGGGTTAACACAATTGTGAAAACTCATGTTCTAACTATAATTTGATACTAAACTCCTTATATTAGATAAGAAGCAACAAACTTAAGCCTAGTATTAACTATTAACAATTTTATAATTAGGATATTATTTTTCTTTTGTTGATGTCATTGTATTTTGTATAACACTAATTATAGAGTACATGTAATTTTTTTTTACATAAATAAAAAAATTAGTTTGTAATTGAATAAATAAAGTATAAGATTGAAAATATTATTAATTGTTAATTTTATGGTGATTAAAATTAAGAAATAAATTAATAATTAATGTAAATATTCTAGTAATTATCAATTTTTTAGACGTATTATTGGTGAATTACTACTTACCAGTTACTATAATAGCTTCAATAGTGGATTTATTGATAACATTTTTTTCAAAATAATAAAATTTCCTATTATGCAGTTATATTTCATATATCAAAATTATTATACACTTAATCACTTGTTACAGATAAACATAGTGTCTCTTTATTAATGATTAGGTTATCTGGTTATGAATATTGATATTGTGATAATACTTATCAAGGCAGAATACAAAATATTGATACTGTAATTTATAGAAATGAGGTATTCAATTTAAAATATATATTTTAACCTAGGCTGGGACTTTATCAAGCTAATTAAGAGTAATAAATAAATATTTACCGACCATATTAATATGCTTTAAATTATATAATATATTTTAAAAAAGATTTATATATGTACAGTATATATATAATATTAATTGTCAAGTTCCCACTCAAGTTCCCTTTCTACGATATTTACTTAAAAAACTGGAAAAACTATAGTCCGGAAGCCAATATGTTAACTTCAACAGTATATATTAGCTTAATTAAATTTAATTATTAGAGAATAAAAAATTTAGCAATATTCTCATTAAAAGTATCTTTTTGTAAATGGTTATTTTGTAAATGTTTATCATGATAAAAATTAAGATGATGCTGATTCAGATAATTTGGAAGTGAATATGCTTTGTACAGGCAAAAAAAAATATGTAGTTTGAGAATTAAGTTGTTTAAATTGATAGGAATTATACAAAATTAATGCGTAATTTCATATAAAATTTTTTGTTGTGTTTATTAAATTATCAAATAGAGTATAGTAACAGAAATTTTTTTATAAAATTAGATGAAATTAGGTCAAAACGAATCTACAACTAAGGTGATTTCTAATGATATTAAAAAAGTTATTATTAATATGGAGCTAAAAGTAATAAAAGAGTTCACCATCTTTTAAAATTTAAATAATAAAATTCGCTTAACTTTAAAATCAATAATATACTTATATTTCTTTGAAATATTATAGGCAAAAGAAATAAATTTAAACCAAAGTTTTTATTTTAGAAAATAAAAAAGTACTATGGTAGTTATTTACTATACTTATAATGCAAATAGCTCAGTGATATTTCTATTTCAAAGTAGGGACGTGAAACGGAACAATTCTTTATTTTTGGCCGAGTCTGTAGATTGATCCATATAATTATTATTTATATATTCTTCGATATAATACATTTGTAATCCAATTTAATTTCCTTTATAATTTGAACAATTCTATCAGATTACCTGTTCAATAAAACCATTATAAAGACGTGAATCTGAACGAAGAAAAAGATTATATTTTTTGATTAATAACGTTTCCACGTATCCAAAGATACAATGGTTCTAAAAAAAAAGGTTAATAATCAAACTCTAGCTTTGAGTATATCTAGAAACCATAGATAATAACATTGTAAACTTGCTCGCAATGTTTGACATTAATTAAAAGAAAGCAAAGCAAGTCATTATTTGTGAATTTTTTGGAAAATTAATCTTTAATAATTTTTGTCTTCCTTGGTGTCAAGGTTTTGTACGGAATTTTCCCAAGTTCAGAGATTATGTTCGCAAAAACATTTATACTTAGCATATATAATTAAGTATTAAAAAAAAAAAGATTCACAACTCGATCCAATAATTATCTGATTAATCATATAAAACAAATTTTGATGTTAAGTTATGATTGAAATTTCAAACTAAATAAATATTCAAGTAAAACCAAAGATTTTAGCTTAAACGGACATACTTTTTTAATATAATTGGAAAGTTACTTCTTTTAAACAGCATATTCCTTTTCTATTTGTTTATCCATCAATATTTCAGCATCAATAACCAAAAGTCAATATAGTCATATATATTAAAAAAAATATACTGTTATTTTATTGCTCCTTCTGAATTTATCTCCAAAAGGATATAAAAGTATTTGTTTTTTCATCAATTAGAATAATAAACACACTATGATACTAGCCCAGTAAAAATGGCTTTGCTTTGTTATTTCATTATTTACATATACGTATTACTTATCTCCTGGCTAATTAGGAATAAGTAAAATTTTACTAGGATTGGATAAATGATCGGCCAAAGGCCGATCATGTTCCGATTCTAAGTAAAATTTTACTATTCCAATTAGCCAGGAGATAATTGATTTATCCCCTGCCATTTACACAATAGTAAGTGTTTTATAGTATATTGTGAGTATAATATAGTATATTTTATTGTTGAATTTACGCTTGGTTTTGTTTCATTTTAAAAATTTTAAAATAAAAAAATAAATTTTAAAAAGTTTCGGAACCATTACTATTACACTTGAAAAATAGTATTGAGATTACAAATAAATTAAAAGAAAGTTTTTCTCATTTAGAAAATGCAAATCTTTCCGAATTACTCAAATTTTTGAATCAGTCCATTATAGTATAATCAATAATTAATTTTTACCGCAAAATTTCCTAGAAACGGATAAATAAATACATATAAAATTGGCTACCCAGTAGGTATAACTACATTTGCATAAACGTGTAAATGGTGCCGATCAGGGGATAATTGAAGTTAAAGCATTGGAGTTATTTTACAATCATTCTTTAAATTATAAATTAGTGAAGTATAAACCTTAATCCTGTACTTTAGAAATAATTTATCTATTAGGAAGGACTGAAAAATTCTATAATGAGAAAAAAATTATCAGACATGGTTTTTATAATGAAAATGACAACAAATCACCACGTGGTGATCATCACCGCACCAGCATTAGCAAATATCGGAGGGCATTGTTTCATGTCATTTTTAATTCTGGCCAAAATTCTACCCTAATTCTGGTCAGGTGACAATCACAAGCTGTGATGTTAGCAATACTATTTTATAATTCGATTTATAATTCGATTTAGGAGAAATGAACAATATATACTGTTAATGAATCCCTATAAATATAATTTACAAATTTAATACTAAATTTAAGTAGTAATAATCTCATATTGTAATATTGTAATAGAAATAAATACAAATCATTACTATACAAGTACATATAAAATAAAAATTTACGTAATGTGATTGTAAATCAATTTGGTAAGCCTCAACTAAACAAAGAAATAATATATTCAAAATAGATCAACAGCCCAGTTGCTGTGTAGCCTGAATAGCCTGATAAACAAAATTTTTTGCACTGCCACATTTCGTTATGAGTATATTTAAATATCCGGTTACAGCTTACCTATAGTTTATAGAAATGTCAATATAAATGTAAATAATAAAATTTTTCTATTAGTTTTAATAAAATAATGTTAAAATTAATATATAGCTATACTTGTTAAACCTAAATAATGCAAACTTGGTATAAATTCCGAATTTTTCGTTGAATTTTATAATCTTTTTTTCCGGCAAGAAGCTCTAACTTCTATTATTCAATAAACCAAATCATGTATCAGGAATTTTAACTATGCTACACTTAAAAAATAACTAAAGTTATTAATGAATTTATTGAGATATTTTTCTCCAAAAAATAAAATTTGAAAATATTAAAGTAAAAGTTTATCAAACCGATTTTACTAATTAAGTTTAAAAAGATTAATTTCACGTGAATTTATAGGAGCGAAGTGTACAAAAATTTATTACTTTAACAAAATATGAAAATTAACACTCGTAGTTTATCGAAATAAAAAGAAAGAAATTTTTTCGTAATCTCTCACTATACCATAAAATTATCATACATGTTTTAACTTACATTTCTAGTGAAATTTAACGACAATAATAATTAATATACATATACTTAAGAAACGATACAAAGATCAGCAAACTCTTTACCAAGTTTTTTGACTTAAACTTGAGAAAATATATCCAAAGACTGAGTAATATCTGATATATGTAATTTGATACTTAAGAAATATCAACATACTGTATATATTCCGTCTATACTACCGAAATACATATGTAAAGGTCAAGTGATTTCAGAAAATTATATTTTCCAGAGCCGAAATTATGCTATCCTCGTCATCAGTTACTAAAATAGGTGATAAAATTTTGACCGGCATTATCTAAAGAAATTATCTAAAAAGGAAAGATCTACCCGATTCTTTTGGTTCAGAAATACGCATACTCGCTACCTTATACATTTTTGGGTCCTATTATAATATTGTATATTAGACTATCAAATAAGGGTACAGCGTTTTTTCATAATTTGATCGCAGTCGATTATTATTATTTTTTTTTGTAATACCATCAGATGATTCAGATCGGTCTTAACCGGGATGTTATGCGGTTTGCACCAAATGTTAAATTATCAATCAGTCTTTATTATGACATTCTGTATAGATAATGAAAATAATATGCAAATTAAATATTTCATTAATAAAATTACTAATGTATACATAATAGCCATAATAGATAATATATTTAAGTAATCAATTATATCAATTATTATTATTTAACTGTTTATGGCTATAACAAATTAAATAACTATTGAATATTTTATATTATAGTTATCTCTATTATCTTCAATGTTTGTTACATTTTCGGTAAAAGCCCTGTTTCTGCATAGCCCGCCCGAATTTTGCCAAAAAAATTACGCCACGCGTCACCTTTAGCTCTGCCACATTTTTGCATATATAAACCCTTTGTTTTTATTCAACTTAAAAAATTTACTTCTACTCAATGCTTATATTTAACCACTCACTTTACTGAAAAGTTAATATTCTATTATAAAAAAAAATTTTCCCATCAAATTTAACTTATTCTTAAAATAAAAAAAAATTTCTCCCACTTAATACTTATGCATGAAAATTATCCCAAATACACCGTAAAATTAATTTAAAATAAAAAAATTATATTCTCTTCAAAGATTAAGCTAGAACCGAAATGGGTCTAACAAAATTATTTTTAATCATTTGTAATGATTGCATTAGCAAATTATATGATTGGAATTTTTCATCAATATATTATTGATAAACTATAAATAATCGTAATTTATCCAAATAATCAGTATTAATAATAAACATTCACTTCATTCATATTCACACCAAACCTACATTAATATCACTTTATTCATATTCACACCAAGCCCACTTATTCATATTTTTATGTTAATAAATATCTCTTATTTCAAATAATTTTTTTAGACCAAACAATCATATACTTCTATATTCTCAATACTCAACAAATGGATCTAGCAGATACATTTCAATCAAAGACTGCCCATTTATTGAATTCAAATGTCAAGGAATTAAGCATTGACAATATGCAAATACTGAATTTAATAATCAAGAATATCAAATATATTGATTTGAAGAGAATAATAAAGAATATATTCTGATCGATTATTCAACATAACATATAGGATTGTTAAAATTTATGCAATTATATTGTACAATCAATAATCTTTATCAACTCTTCTCACTTGAAACTTCAGTGAATTATTATATTTATCATTATCATTATCTAAAATATACATGAAATTTTTTTTATTAAAATAGTAATATGAACAAATATATTTGATAATTATTAATTCACATAATTCATTACCAAACCTTGAAGCTCACCAACGAAGAGTTCAACGGATACAAAGTTTGTAATAAATAAATATTCAATTATTGGTGTAATTTATGTAGTTGAAGCATATATTAATATAGATACGCCTTTGGGTAAGCAAGAAAAGCGAGCAATATTACTATATTAATAGATAATTCAATTTTTACTTATATATTTTGGTTCTTCAAACATTGGTTCTCTATATTTCATTAAAAATCACATTTTCTTTCATTTATTATGTGTCTCATTTTTACTATTCATTATTTATTAGATATCACATTTCATAATTAAGCTTTAATTTAAAAATTGTTGAACTCTTGACTTTAAAGCCAAAAAATATGCATTACTGTTTATTGCTAATAATCTTCCTCACTTAGATAGAAATCAATATATGATTGATGACAAGAAAAGGGAACATTTCAATATATAATTAACATACATTATAAGTTTGGATTTATGAATATTTCAACAATTTAAATATAGCAAACATACATATATAAAGACAAATTTCTCTTGAAATATTCTTGGACTTATATATATAGATTTATTGAAAATAAAATTAAATATCCTATTTACAGCCTTTGCAGATAACATAACTTGAACATGAATAGCTAATTCCAAAGAACAATTTTAGATTTATAATGGACTTTATTACCTAATAAATGGCAAAAATAAATGGGAAAATATAACTCAGTTGTTAAATGACAGAACTTATATCAATGATAATACATTCAGTAGTATCAGATTTACCAATTAATTTTCAATGTACAATCTTGAATATTAATAATATCTCAGCAATTATATTAATTTAAATCAACTTATAAGATACCTGATTAGAAGGAAATGAAGCCATTATTGCTGCAGTGAATCTAACGCTGATGATTATATAAGAATGCTTATTATAAAGTAGTGTGGTTATCATTTTTTTCAATACTCCCTTGTTTTGGAAAAGTGAAAGAGACCATTTGAACATAAAAAGATAAAAACAACTTAATTTTTCTTGTGGAAAGGCAAATTGATTTTGTAGGCTTCCATTGCAAGTTTCATTTTCAGTTGTATACAAATTTCTGTATAATAGAAACCAGGTTGTTCCATCTAGTAATTCTCAACAAAGTGTAACAAGTATAGATTATATATGGATGTCACAAATTTTATTCTCTGAAATTAAAGATATTTCACCAACAGTAATTAAAACTACTTTTTTATTTAACTACTAAATATGTGAAAGAACAGGCTATATTTGAGTTTATTTTATAGTTTTTAAACTATTTCAACAAACAATAATTAATTTAGTTAAATTAAATATTGATTTTACAAATATTGTCAATCCTAATTTAAATTAAGGGGATAAAAAAAACTTCTGGAAATTTTGTGTGCTCTTTGTCCAAAAACAATATTATATTACCTTTGAATAAACTTCAAAGAGCACTAATGTTTGAATACATGCTTTATTTTATATTTCTTATATTTTGTTTAAAGAACATTATAGAACATTATAGAAACAATTCAAAAAACTAAATATTTAGGACTTTATACATGAATCTATAAAAGATCTGTAGAATAAATTTAGGATCAAATGTGAAGATTTCAAACTTATTTTCTTATAACTTCAAATTACAATTAAAAACATTTTCGCGACTCTAGTTGCAGGAGAAAGAAGAGTTTCAAGAACTCCAAGTGACGCCTACTCATATCGTGATAGAAACGCCTGAGAAAATCAAATTGGTAGAAATACAACGATCCTATGCACTGACAGATGACAAAGGGACTTTTAAATATGTTGTCAGGCAATACAGCGACCAATAAATGGCAGTATAATTATCTATTTATTGGAATTATATTATTCTTTGTTAAACTTATTTTCAACATACTATATATGTTGAACAATTTAAGAAATTATTATAGAAAATTTAAAATAATAGAAACCATAAAAGATTCTGATAAGTTTCAGAAAAAAAAAATTAAAAATGCAATAGACAATATTATTTAATAATCATCAATATAGAGAATACAAAAGAGCAGTGATGATTCTTTTCATTTTACAAGAAAATATAGAAGTTATAAATCTGATGAATATTTTTTCAAATGGAATCACAATAAGTAATGTTAAGAAAACAAAGAGTTCATAATGGAAGATAACTTACTATATTATAGTGAATCATTTATGCAAAATTTTATACTATAATATTTTTAATATAATCAGTCATTTAAAATAAGAAAATTAATTAATACAGTATATTAATTATTAAGATAACATAGTATTTTTTTCAAGTTATTAAACAAAATTTGAAATTATAATAATTTTATTATCACAGACCCCATAACAGAATAATCAAAATTTTAATTTTGGGAACTCTCCTTTGTGTAGTTATTGATAGTGTTTTCCCTTTAACAATTGTAACCTACTACTAGAGTCTTATTTGAAGATTGAATCAAATTGTTGAAAGCCTCCTATTTTGGCAAAGAAAACTATTACCTAGAAATATATATATTACTATCTGGAAAAGACTATATTCTCTCAAGAATTTAGAAAGACAAACAGTTTCTCTGTATAGACGGAGAAAATATGACATTTAATAATAGAATAGAAATATTATAAAATATTATTTCTTTAATCAAAAATGACTGTATCCCTACCATACATTCCTATTACTGAGACCTCCAAGGAGATACAGAGGTAACCCTTATCCAATACTAGCAGTACACTGAGGGCTTATAGAAGGGTTATTAACCCTTATCCAATACCAGTAGTACACTGGAGGGCTTATAGAAGGGTTATTAACCCTTATTCAATACCAGTAGTACACTGGAGGGTTTATAGAAGGGTTATTAGATCAACATAAGTCTTAGTTGAAACATTTAGCTATTCTCATTAAATTTTATTTTATATAGAAAATGACCAAGGATATCACAAAAAAATTACTCAAAACTTTTATCTACCAACACCAGATAAATTTCAAGAAACAACAAATACTTTCATGGAATGAATATCTGAAGACTTTATAAAAAGATTTAAAAGGGTATCTTTTTACAAATAAACTTCATTTTTTTTCTAAAGAAACTTAGTAAAAGAAATGAATGGAAAGACTGTCTTTGTGACTGTCTTTTTGCAAGAAAAAGAAGGATTTTTTACAATTGAATGATAAGGATTTATTGGGAAAACAATAACAAAATTACGACTTAAACAATTACAAAGCAGATTTTGGATAGAAAATAGTATAGTTGTCAATTTCCTTTCAACAATGGTTTTTATAAAAAATTGTTTTATAAGAAAAATTATTGTTATTGGATTTTAGAAAATATTAAAAAATAATAATATAGAAATTTTAAAAAAGAATTAAAAGATACTTTTTTAAATATACTTTACCATCACCAAGGCTATTGAGATATATAGAAGTAGCCTTTATTAATATAAAGAAGGATTTTTTAAAATAAAATTAAAAGATGCTTTTTTAAATATATTTTACCATCACCAAGGCTATTGAGATATATAGAAGTAGCCTTTATTAAGATAAAGAAGGATTTTTTAAAATAAAATTAAAAGATGCTTTTTTAAATATACATTACCATCACCAAGGCTATTGAGATATATAGAAGTAGCCTTTATTAAGATAAAGAAGGATTTTTTAAAATAAAATTAAAAGATACTTTTTTAAATACATTTTTTTCATCACCTAGGCTACTGAAATATATAGAAGTAGCCCTTATTCAACAGATTGCTAATAAAAATTATTGGATCTCAGTCTTTAAATTAGTAATAAATCATAACTAGAAAATATTGTCTAAAAAAAAATTATAAAAGAACAGTATGCATTTAGGAAAATTATATTATTCAATTTAATATATTACAGAGAAATATTTAAACAACTAGAGAACTTACAAAAGAAAATGGGACATTAATAATAGTATAGAAATATTATATTTCATTGAAAATGTCTACAATTCTGCTTCCCCGACACACCTCCTTATTATTGAAGCACCAAGGAGATGTAGAAGCAACCTGATAGAAGAATTATCAGATCTTGATCTTAAACTGATTATATTATTAAAATATAATTCTCTATATTGAAGATATAGATATATGTATATTTATTTATGATATTATTTCAAATGATAAAACAGCAAAAACAAACACTTTTTATTTATAAAACATTTATTAAAATAATTGCCAAATCTTTAATTATAGTAGTAATTTTAGAAATTATACACATTTTACATATTGATAAAAATTTAATTGCCTTTTTAGATTACATATTATAAGTTTTATTTTATTAACAATTATAAAATTTTACATAATTCCTTTTATGATAGTATTTGTTCAGTCACATTAGATGGGAACATAAAATTTAATGGAAAATCATTATAACTTATTGCCATCCTTTATTTATGAAGTTTTTCTCTTAAATGTTTAGATTTCTCTAATTCTTGTTATTATATCTTTGAAATTTCAAATTTCTTTTAATTCTTATTATTATATCTTGAAAAATTCATCCCTTTTAGCATAACAATATGCATTAATTTATTTTTAATTTTATTTATAATAATTATTTTTTTCACAAACCTGTCACTCATCTACAAAATGGTGGTAATATTTATTAGAAACATTTTAAAAAAATATGATATTGCACCAACATACTAAAACGTATTCATTAATACATGCAATATAGATAGAGTAAGAATTTAAAAAATCTGAATTTTAAATGGAATGACGAATTCATTAATGAACAATTAAAATTTGTAAATAGATCACAAAAAAGATTTTATTATCAAGTAATCAATGATTATGGAAAAAAAGTCTATAGATAAAAGAATTATATAGAAGGACAAATACATAAACAATACTGCTATTCTTAATTATATTTCCTTTTAAATAATTATCCAAAATTAGATTAAATATAGTAATTCTAATCACTTTCCTTATGGATCAATTACCAAAAAATGACAAGTATTACAAAGAGTTCCAAAGTCATAATTTGAATACAAAAAATATTTAAGATAAAAAGACAATAAAACTCAGGTACAAAAGAGAATAAAAATGGAAGTTCTGTAGGTAAAACAGATATACTGCTGAAGAACAAAAATAAACTGAGAAAACAATACAAATGAAAAAAATGGTAAACAATAATAAATAGAAATGGTAATAAAAATAGTTATATGAAGTATTAATAACAAATGATCTAAAAAATATGATTATTAACAAATTAATTTGATAAAAAAAAGAGCTACCAATGTGATTTTGATTTAATATGGATAGATAAAAATGATAGCAATTGGGAAATGCTAATAGGAGAATTTTCCAGAAAGCCTTTTGATATAGTTCTTAATAAATGAAAATTATTTAGAATTATGAAAGATTGTCTGGATTTTACTAATAATTAATGAAAAACAAGTATTGACAACATAAGAAGGTTTTCTTTCCTGAATCTCATTTTTTGCAAATTCTGCAGTAATAGAAAATTTTATTTCAAATATACTTTACTAATAAAAGTACCTCAGAACCAAAGTTATTTATGGAATTTAAGGTTTCTAAAAAAAGAATATTTAAAGAAGATTACAGCTATTTCAAACAACATTTCAGCTAGTTTCTTAACATTTATACTGGAACTAACTGTATACAGTTGGTACATGCGAAAATATACAATTTAGCAACATTGGACAGAAAAGAGGTCACGATAATGAAGAATTGGTGACTCAAAAAGGATTAATGCAGAAGTTAGACAAAGCAAACTTTTTATATTAACTTAGAAACTTAATACTTAAACAATTAAAAATAATTCCTTATCTATCAACACTATTATTATTAACACAGTAATGGAATGCAATTAGTTCCAGCTACTTCCCTATTTCTCATATATAACTTTACTATAAAAAATGCATCTTCTTTGAGAATTTCTTATTATAACTCATAACTCTTCAAAACCCTAAAAGTACTGCTGTACCTTATGGATTAGATGTTGAGTATGGCACAATAGAAATGCTGCTAATACATTACAAATCACAAATGCTATAAAGGATACAATGAAATTAGATTATCAGCTAAATGATACTATGAAAATATTCTGAAAGAAATATAAACTCAAAAAATCTGTGCAGAAATCACAATTACAATTAAGATTACCAATCAATATGCTTCATTAATAAAGATAAGAATATACTAAACTTATTAATGATAGTTTAAAATTTAAATTTTTAATGATTTAATGGAGAATTTTAAACTTTTAGTTATGGATTTATCCACTTTGATAATGAACAATGCAAAGAAGAATTTTATAATAAAGTAAAAGGATTAAGAATTACATTAGAAAAAGAAAATAACATTGTAGTTCAATTTCTTCCTATAAAAAGATAATAAGATAGTTCAAGTAATAATGGACATTAAAACCAAAGATTCAGAACAAAATATGAGATCTTATCATCTATATATAGTATACCTACCTTCAGGATGCTGGTTAATGATTTTAAAGTACAGAAAAAATACCTAAATGGTTAGACTTAAAATAACACAATAGAGCTGACACTGTATTTGTATATTTCAAAGAAGGTTGTGATCACTTTGGTACACCAAGTCACGTCTGAGCAGACTGTGGTGGAGAGAATGTTAAAGTGCAAAGACTATCATTATTTATATATTCAACTTTTGATAGAGATAACTGGACAACATTTTTTGAAAGGATAACCAAAAAAGATACTACAAAAAGGAACTACAAATAAAATTTCTCCAGAAGAAAGCCAAACTGATTTTTGTTATATCTCTTAGTAAACCAAAAGATAGTCTAGTAATTAACTGATGAAACATATAAACTGAAGGTAGAACTGAAGACATCATAACAACAACCAAAAAATTAGAGCATAAGATTTACATCATATAAAGAAAAAATATAAAGAATTCTAGGTGGCTATATATAACATTTCAGATTCAATAACTATAAAATAACTAAATATGGTTACATCTTATAAGGATTATTGTGTAAAATGTTGGAATAAAGTTCATAAATATAAAAGTTGCCAAAACAAAAAAAAAAGAGAGCCTTGGACGCCCAAATAATTTATTTTATAATTTTGTAAGTAAATTTTGAAAGGTGAAGGCAATCTGTTGCAATTAGGTAAACATCCAGATTATATTTGTAATGATAGATAATGGAAAATATAAACTTATATATGTGGAATGTTCATATTTTCAAAAGTCAGTTTGATAATAGGATCACATTTCATCCACTCATTTTCACATCTTTCTACATATAATAGGATGTACAAAATTATATAACATCAAATGGGAAATGCAAACTTGGAAATTTATTGTTAGATTAAATGGAAAGATTATGGAAGCATAGATCAGCAGCTTCTTAGAATACCTCATGCCAAAACATGCATGTAAACTAAATTTTATTGAGATAACAGAAGATAGCAAAATATAATAGTAGAATAAATGTTCTTCCATATATAAATCTTAAAATGTTCATGAGAGAAACATGTTACTATTTACTATTTTTTGATTATTTAGAAACTCTCAAAACATCACATTACAAATCCTTTTTAGTACAAATACCTAGATTGCTTGGGCTGGGCACAGAAGTAATATCATTTAGTGGGATTACTTTACAAAAGAAATAAAATTTGCAACATAACACTAGTATTTAACACAGAAAATAATCATATCATATAGTCACTGTAGACTTTCCCTTTAATTAATAAAGACAATCAAGATGAATATTTCTAATACAACATGGAATGATTTTGAAAAAAACTTTATAAGGTTGTTATATCAGAAAATGATCTTTTAGAGCAATTTGATACAAAAATGAATATTAAAAGAATTAAAGTTTCTTAAATTAATAATTTATTAAGAAATAAATTTATAAATTACATACTTCAACTATTTTAAAAATACCCACAGAAACTCATCATATACCTTTTGATACAAATACCTTACTATTCAGGAAGGTGATATTGTTTTATCATCTACAGATTTTCCAACAGAAATCCATAATGAAGATTTTTACTGCACTCACCTAATGGCTGGAATTATAAAAAACACCAACTACAACCATTCCACTTGCATTTGATAATCCAGATCTTAAACTATTGATTTTTCCAGATTTATTTCCTGATGGACAAAGACACTTTTATAATCAAAGTATAGATACTTTAGAGAATAATTCAATAAAAATAGAAACATATGGAAAATATATAAAATACCACCTATTATGTGTTATCCATGCTTTCATTTACACCCTTATTGGCCACACTATTCATATTTAAAATTAGAAAAGTCACAAAATCATCAAAATATACAATGTGACTCTGGCATCAAAAACAATCAAATAGAATATACCATTTACCAACAGCTTCAAAACTTATCACATGTAATATATATACAGACAAATAATGTTTGATTGATAAAAGTAAAACTACTACATTGCCATCATTTATATGAACAGGAGATAGTACATACTTTCATGAAAAACTTTTACATATTAATGCTATGATAATAAGAGAATTTAAATTACCTTCTTTTTTTTAATAGAATTAGTCAAGTGATCCAAATAATCTGTCATCTGATACATACATCAAATATTATGTTAACTGCAAAATGGTATATTAAAAAATATATTAATAAAATCAACAAACTGATGGTATAAGTATAATACCAACAAATAATAGGCAATTATATATATCTATTCACCTACTCATCACAAAATAAAGAGAACATTGGAATCATGATTGGAAAAAACCTGCAAATAGTAATTGGGGAATCTTATAATTCTTATTCATTTTTTTGAATGTTTGAATTTCAAAATAAAGGAGCACCACATACATATATAATACTCTGAATTAAAAAAAAACAATAGATAAAATGATTAATGAAATTATAGTTAGGTCTACTTTTCCTAATTCAGAACTTGAATCTGAATTTTACCAATTAGTAATAAATCATCAACTTCATATGTACTGTGACATTAAACATACCAAGTATTATGGTGATATGGCATTATCAATCTTTGAACATGTTGAAAATTGGATTTATAATAATCTGACAGATCCAATAGCTGAAAGATCCAGAATATAATTTCCCTTTCCCACTCTTAGCTTATCCTGTTAATAGTACTTTACATTTCTAATACACTGATAGAAAAAGCTAACAATTTTTATAATTCTAGAAAATGTGGTGGTTCCGTACCTTCTAGCAAAATATGCAAAAAGAATTTTCCTCACAGGGAGATCAATAATAATAATTGGGATGATTAATATTGCTAACTGGGATGATCAATATTACATATGGAAAGATCAATGTTTGAAATGTTTGATATATTAAATATGTTAAATATATCACACAAATGGCATATATGGGATATATTGAATATTAAACACTTCTAGATTAGTTTATATATATAGATGTGTTTATTTTTGATATAAGATAAATACCAACAGATAAAAACTGATAATTACAGATAATAACAATTAATATTTTGGTAAACAAAGTATTATTATTAATTTTTTCAGTTATCTTATTGTAATATACACTTAAATAAGGGATTATAACTATAAAACAACAGGTTATGTCTGATTGTATATGCTGTTTGTAATGCTATACTTATTCACATCTAATTGGATTTTATAGTCAATTTTGTTAATTGTAATTTATAGTTAAATTGTGTTTATTATCTTTGCATTGAATCACAAAGTTAAGAAACCATTTAACCTATATTTATTAAACATAAATATTAAAAATTAATATTTATTGAGTATTAATAGTTTATATGTATTTATTTGTATTTAAAAAAAAGTTGCAAAGCACCCAAATATTAATAATCATAGAAGTATCCATAATATCATCATTACTTTTTAACTTTATAACCAATTTATTTGCAAGAATTCATAATTCTGATATTGCATTATTTGGAAGCATTAGTATGATAGCTGTTGGTGATTTAGCACAACTTCCCTAGTATGAGTTGAGGCCATATTTTATTCATCAATATGGCAGTTATTTTACCCTTTGTTTTTTTTATGTAAATCTTAATGACAATGAACATAAAGATGACAAGTTTTTTCAAATGCTGGAGGAAATTAAGTTTGGACAAATAACAACTAATACCTGGGCCAAATTGAAGAAAAGGCAGCAAATTATGATAGCAATCAATCTTCATTAGATCTACTATTAACAACAACACATATTGTTGGATATTCTAAAACTTCAAATCAAATTAACCATACACTTTGTAAATCTCCTTTCAATTAATGGCAATAAATATTTATTAGTGGAAGCTATAATTTTTTGGAAGGAAAATGCATATCACCAGAACTTGTTCAGAAAGAATTTAAATCAAAAACAAATATGCCACCTACTATAAGACTTCAGTAAGATGCATGTGTAATGTATTTAAACAATTCACTTATAAAAGATGGTATATGTAATGGTTCTGATCTTAATAAAGACCAACCAAATGTTCAAATTGCATTCCATGCTATAATTCACAAATGGATCCACAAGAGAAATAGTCTATTTCTATTCATGTGGTTAACAAGCTTCAAGAACAATTTCCATTACAGAATTCATTCTCATTGACTGTTCATTGAGACTTCATTAAGGCACAAAGTCTTACTATACCTTTTGTCTCATTAGATCTTGCTGAATTATTTACATCTGGCCAAGGTTATACTAACTACAATTAGCAGATGTTCTAAATGGGATCACATTCAATAATAAATTTAAATAGTGTCACGTGATCGTTGATCATTTTAAGTTTGCAAAACAAGAGATGATCTATATCACGAATGTCATAGATGTATGATATGTCACGAAAATCATGTATAGCTGATAAATTTAATATATTTTTTATTTGTTATATCTACTATATTTATTTTATTAGTTAAATTAGATAAATTTATTTTATTTATTATGTTTATTTTATTTGTTATATCTGCTATATCAATATAAGTATAAAATTTATTATAAGTTCTGTACTGCTGTAGATAAGAGTGAGAATTTTCTCCTCAGTTATAGTATAAGAAAACACTTTGATTTTGTTAATCCTTTAATTGTGTCTGAGTGTATGAGCTAGTGTAGAGCCATACTTTAATCACATCTGATTGGATTTGTTATGTAGTTTTCATATTATTATAATCCTTCTGTTTACCCTTTGCACATTGTTTATATTTATAAACATCAAAGAACTGACTTAACAATAGGATGCATTTAAAGTAGATCCAAATGTAATTAAAGAATATTCTTGCTTAGAACAAATAGCATCACAACTACTTCCTATTTTATAAACAAACCTAAATTATCATGTTATCAATTATTATATAAGCATAATAAAACAATTGGGATTTCTTTTAAAAAAGTGTTTTATTCTACTATGCATTTACAATTAATTATATTTTGAAGGCTGCCACTAGGCGACCATAGGTCTAGTTATTATAGTAATTATGACATTTTAGTGAAAATATCATTTATCAGTAAGTAGTCTTTGGTTTAATTATGTAATTATTACATATAGTAAATAAAAATTTGGAGTTTGAAAATGTTACCATTTAATTTTTATAATATGAGATATTTAATGATGGGAACTACCCTAGAATTCACTACATACATTTGCTAAATTATTTATAGTGTCTTATTCACTGTAAGACAATGTCACAGATAACTTATGTTATTTATGATTATAATTGAATATATGGGAGAATCATTTAAATTACAAAATAAGAATTACCTATGATTCTAGTCTTAGTGTTTAAATAATTAAGATGTTAAATTTGCAAAATAATTTAAAATCCATCTAAAAAAAAAATAATTACTTTATTAGCAATGAACAAATGATATTCAATTTAATTTTAAAGTATTAAGTACTAACCATCAGGAATCTCAAAATCATCATTTTCTGGATGAAGATTTGGATTATTATATATTTCATCATCTTTGTCTGTAAAAATAAAAAATTAGAATTAAACTAAATATAAATTCAATATTAGAATGATATTATTATTGTAAATATTTTACCATAAATTGTTATAGTATGCCTTTTAATTGGTTGTATTTTCTCAATCTTATGATTATTATTGGTATCTATATTTTAAAATAAAATTACATTAAGTTTAATAAGTGCTTTCTGCTAATAAAATGTATTAAATTTTTATTTGCCATTCTTTGAAATTATTTGTAGGCTTTTAAATGCATCAGATAACTTTTTATCATCATCATCTAAATTATGGTAATACTTAATTATAAACGTCTTTTTTTTTTTGAAATAATAAACAAATAACTACCTATTGAAATACTATTTGTTTTGGATACATCAACATAATTTTGATCATTTAAGTTATTAAAATCATCAACTACAAATAATAAAAGTATTTATTAATGTCAATACATATTAAAAACTTAGTTGATAAATTTTATTAATAATACTTACTATGATTAGTGGATATACTAAAGTCATATGGTTTACTATGAAATACTATTAAAAATAAATGATATACAGTTGTCAATTTTTTTTATAAAATTCTCGTTAAAATAATGATTATTATAGTACCTTCTTGTTCTTCTGTTATTACACAAGATTAGAAAGAAAAGTTGATAAAAAGAGATTAGTCTTAAGCAGATAAACATTACATAATATAGATCATATTACCTTCTGTTGCATTTTTTGGTTCAGGAAAATTTTCAAATTGATGAACTTTACTTGTAAAAGATCCGTGGCGTGTATAATTTATTCCCAAGTTACTTACTTTTAAATTATTATTATCCACACCTAGTTCGTTTGGCATATTTTGATATGATACATTAATTTCATTTATTTTAACGCCAAGTGTATAATCATCAGGCCTTTTTAATGGATCAGCATCCCAGCATTGTTTTATTAATTCTTTATACTTTAAGGGAGTTCCAGAAACTATTTTTGGCCTTATACCATTAATTATATTCATTGCAAGATAATAATTATGTTCATAGTTATTAAAAGGAGGTTTTCCAAATGAAATTTCCCACATTATTATGGCAATACTATAGATATCAGATGAAAAACTATATTTTCTTCCAGCAATAACTTCAGGTGCTATGTAAGGAAGATTACCATATATACTATTTAGTGATTTATCTACAGGGCCACAAAATCCAAAATCACTAATACACCAATTATCTGTATATTGTGAATACAATATATTTCCAGAATGCATATCTCTATAAACTGAATTTTCATATTTATGAATCCAACCGAGTGCTTCAGTAATTTCAATGGTAATTCTAATTCTTTCCTTCCATGTGAGTTGATTATGGTTTTGTTGTAAATAATTTCTTAGATTCGTATCAAATTTTTTCATTACAAGCATATAATTTCCATTTAATGGACTTTGTGTTAAACCAAAACAATTAGCAATTCTTGGATATTTATTAGTTATAGTTAAATGTAATTTGGCCTATAAAAAAATTATATATTAAAATTAATATGAAAGAATTTTAATTAACATTAAACTTTTTTTTAATATTTTAGATAATTTACAAACCTCTTCAAACCAATTTTGACTTGCATTTTCAACATTTTCTAATTTTTTAAGTATAACTTTTCCAATATTATTTTGTATTCTTGGTTCTTTAACTCTTTCTAATTGTTGATTTTTAGAATTCCATTCATTATACCAACCACCAATCCAATCTGCTGTATAAATTTCAGAAAATCCACCTTTAGTAAAATATTTAATATTTTGTAAATTATTATATGGAATCCATTCTACTATTCCATTTGGTTTCAGTGTTTCCATTTGACATTTTTGTATAAAATTATCAATATTAACATTTTTTGACGTCCAATTTGAAAAATTTGATTTTAAATAATTCCTAATACAATTTTCACAATATAATGTAGCTAAACATTCTTGGTTACAATTTTCACAAATTCTTTTTGTTCCTACATTAAAAAGAATTTTACATGAATCATGATTTTTATTAATTATTTCTATTGCCTTAATTTTTTCATCTTTTGTAAGAGAATTATCAGCAAGAATTATTTGCTGTATTAATTCATTTATATCATTAAAATCTTTGTGAATATTATAACCAAGTGATGCAAATGCTCTACTAATTGTTTGATAAATTAATTCTATGCTAGTAGTAGACATGATAACATAAAAGTGATTCGATGAAATTTATTTCTTTTTATTCGAATATAAAATAAAATGAAAAAATGAAAATGAAAAATTCAATTTTTATTACTAATAGTGTAACTATTAATATAATGATCTATCTCATTCATGTATTTTGCTGAATAATATAAACAAATAGTATTATTTAGCAAATACGTAAAACGGCAGTTTGTGTAGAGTGAAACAAAATAATGCGTAGATCCTTCCTTTTTTGGACAATTCCAGGTAATTCTGGCCTTGAAGAGATACGTAGAGCTATTAGTAAATAGTAAATAAGTGCCGATCTACTTGTTACCTATTTATATTGCTTAAGGTCTTAGTATTATGTGCAGTATGCGTAGAACAAAATAAATTGATTATTATTTAGGAAGTTTAGTTATTTATTTATAAAACGTAAAATTGTCTATAGTCTTATGTTTGTATTTGTAAATTGTAATACTTGAATGTAATTATTGATGAAGTCTAATACAATTTAAGAATTTGTATTAAAATTTATCTAAAAAAAAAAACTTTTATTTTGTGTATAATGATAATAATAAGTGTGAATGGACTGAATGGTGATATGTACTAAATAATACAATAATTAATAATTTTGAAAAGTAAAAAATTCCTTTCAACTTGAATAGAATCCCGAAAAATACTGAAGGAGAGGATGCGCCAAAATAATCATGCGAATCATTCCTTTTTTGATAATGTTGGCCAGAATTTTATTTCCTGTTTTAGTAACTGACTGACACTATCATAATTCCGGCCCTGAAAAAATTGCGTACAGCCAATAGTAATTTTTTTTTTGGCTATTTTTCGGAAACCTACTTGAATAATTAAAATTTGGTATTTTTGTATTAAATAATAAAGGCTGAATCTATATCTTTCAAACGGATTGACATAAAAATATTATTTGTTCATATTGTTATTGTAAAACGAATTAAAAGGCTTATACTATAACGAAGATAATTTTTATAAATATATAATTTTAAATTGTATATAAGAGGATTAATAATAATATATCAATCGGTGCTAATTTTTTTTAGATGAATTTTTATTTTAATTAATTTATCGTGAAGAAAATATAATAATAAATGATTACTAAAATTTGCAAATTCAAAATAATTTGATTTTTTATTAAGTTTTCAAATAAATATAAATCATATTTCACCATACATGAATTGCTTTATATTTATTTAAATATTGATTAATAATTAATAAGTTAAATATTATTTATAACAGATAACAATCATATATTAATTTATAACCGATAATGTAAAAGAAATAATATATAGTTATGATAAACAATTTTATAATTATATCACATTTTATAATTTTGTTAAGTTGTCTAATTTTAAACTTAGCCTACTTATTTCTAATGCAAAATATACAAAAAGTGAGTATTTTTGAAATTCCTTATATTCTGTATTTTCTAAACTTTCTCTTTATGGTTATTTCTTTAGACTTTTTACTAAACTTATTGTGGCTATAATATTTCATTTTACTGTGATTTACATGAATTACAATTTTGTTTTGTTTCAATTGTAGTATTTATCTCGATATATAAATTTTTAATTTGATGATTTTAGTAACGTAAGTAAATCACATGACTTTACGCTACTCCCTTATTACTAAAGTATTTCTATTACATGGAATGAATAAAAGAATAAATTCTTTCCCAGATGTCACAAAATTAAAAAAATATGCGCAGCAATTTCTAAAAACCCAACAATTTTGCTTTCTCCTATAAAGTAACCCGAAGTTTTTTCTTAATAGATTTTCTCTGTAGAACATTAATCAGCAGGCTCTTATCCCAAGTCTGAGGATTCGAGGAACAGGATAATGCTAATTATTTGGTCTCTCTATGATCAACAGACTAACCTTTGTTCTTTTTTTATCCCAACTAGTCCAACTCTCGTTAAACTTTTAACTACTAAACTATGAACGTAAAGTTATGAATCATATGACATCTTACACATTATTTTATAGATTCTCGATGATTATTGATTAATACTTAAGTTTAGAAATTCATGAAATATATTATATGAAATGTTAAAAATATTTTCTTTTTCCTTTAAACATGATTTAATTGGTTTATGGTTTCACATCTTAAAATATCCACTACTTTTTCATAATTAATATTTGATTAGAAGAATATCAACCGTGATTAGAAATTATTTCAGCAAAATCTGACAACTTTTGTTGGGTAAGTACCAAGCTTTAAAGAACCAATACTTGAATAAACTACTTAAATAATAGACAAACAAACATTTATTCTTTGTTTTTACAAAAATTTTGTCTTGCTTGGCATATATTAGTAATATTACAAATGCAATTACCCTAACTGTAACAAAAGCTACGCCTTCATCATGCCACAATTAAAATGCCTCCCTATAAAAAAAGAAAATTCGGAATTTGTCCTGAAAAGTATGGAAAATGTCCGGAAATTTTCTGTGCGTCCGGAAAACATTTGGAAACGGTCATGTTTTGGAACATTTTCCGGACGCTCGATTCTGGACAAATTCTGGACAAATTCTGGAGTGCCAAGAAAATGTCTGGAATTTGTGCGTCCGGAAAGTGTTCCAAAATGTGACCGTTTCCAAATGTTTTCCGGACACACGAAAAATTTCTGGACATTTTCCATACTTTTCAGGACAATTCCGAATTTTCTTTTTTATAGGGCCTACAGAACACATTAACCAAACTCATAAATCTGTCGCTACGACCAGGCAATCCAAACCATTTAGCATCAAATAGTAGAGACTCACCATCTACATCTTAACCATCAACAAGTCCACTAAATTTCTTATCCAACTTAACCACAAACGAACTCAATTTGAGCAACTAATAAAATTTTCTTTTTTTTACATTCAAATTACCATATTTAGCTTCCTTATCCAAGTCCCAATAATGACACTTCCTTAATGCTAACACTGAGCTCTACTTTACTACTACCTTTGGAAATATGATAAATTAGGCGAAAATTATTTGTAGTTATTTTGTATTAATTAGAAACAAAAGCACAATAAATTAATATCAAATCAATCTATTTCATGGTGATATTATAGTAAATTTTATAATATATAGGATGTTATTATATCTTTTGCCAAATGCAACTTGGTATTTAACACATAATTTTAGTTAAGCATTTTATATTGTTATTTCAAATTTATTATTACACAACGATATTATCACTTGATTTTCATCATGATGACGTTATAATAATGCTAATTAAGTTCTAAAATATTAATTTACCAGCACTATTGACGAGCTTGACGATATAGCACATGATAATAATTTTATTAATCTTATACCAAATATGGAGTTTTTCAACAAGTATAATGTTTTTGATGTATATGATTGATTGTTGAGTTATCCTTAAAATGAGAAAAAATATGTTTATTAGTAACCTTATTAGATAGAAGCACTTCCTTGTTAAACGACACAAAGTAAATTACGTTCTGTATAGGATGCCAAAAGTTCGGTTATAACCGATCTCAACTGATCTTTACCGATTGATTTTATTGGTTTCAAGGCCGACCGGTTAACCATCAGCTCTATATGAAAAATTGATAAATAAATTGATAAGCTAATTGCAAATTTTTAGCATATTTCAAAAAAAAAAAATTGGGATACCATTAATTCGTGATCCACGAGTAACGAGTCAACTGCAAATGACCTGCAGAAAATGAGAATCTGGCGTGACGTCAAATAAAAGTAAAAAATTATGTGGAAAATTATTGTAAAAAACAAACTATTTGAAACTTTAGGATAAATATTATGTATTAAAATATGTTGGTGTTGAATAGGTTCATATAAAGAGCATTTAAGAATGAAAATCGGGTATCAGAAAAAAATTACCAATGATCAACATAAATTTGCACCGAAATCATATATGAATTTTTTGCAGTTGACTCACGGATCACGAATCAAATTACGACTTTAATGTTTATATTCTCATTTTTGAAATTATTGGCAATTTTAATTTTGCACATTGATCATATGATTGATAATTCCTAGCATTATTTATTCAGGTTTGCAATAGGTTGTGGTCGGTTTACAGTTCAGTTTTATCGGTCACTTTTGTGGTTGGTTCAGTTTTGGTTGAATTAAAACCGAAACTAAACCAAACCGAGTAGCGAGTACCTTACGTGAATACAGTAAAATTTTCAAGTTCAAGTTAGATTATAAGACAGATAAAGAGATTTATATAAATTTAATATATGTTTATAGATAATTTATTTTAGTAAAGCTTACATAACTTAAGAATATGATTTTTTTGAATTATAAATAAAGATTGTAAATAAACCTTTGGCTAAGTACATCATATATTATCCAGTAATATATTGTACTCTATTAAAATGTACAATGGTATGATATTTAGCTTACAGTACATTATTTTAAAGCTAACCGTATTAATTCTAATAATTAATAAAATGGTGACTTAAAAGATTTGAACTTTTTACTATTCCTTCATTATAGTACTTCCTAACAATATTTACATGTTCTGTTGTAATAGTTGTAGTAGTAGGTTCTCCGCTCATATAACGAAAATAACCTCTGACAACAAAACTAAGTAAATTTCGTTCCTTATAACTTTCAAAAAATTTTACAAAAGTATCAATAGGATACTCCCAATCTCCACTAATTTCTATATCAGTTAAAGATTTTGGAGATAATTCAGCTAAAATATTTAATAATTCATCTCCTATTCCATTTTTTTCATTCAAACTATTAAGAGACAATCTTATTAAATTTTTGCAATTCATTAATAATGATCTAACATAAATCAAATCATTAGGTCCAAGATGTGTAGTTAAATGCTCTATCTTTGGACAATGATTAGAAATTGCACTAATTAGCATTCCTGTATTGTTAGCTGATTTATTGAAAATATTTACATAGATATCCAAAATATTTCCTTTGGTTTTTTCAATTAACATTGCAAATTCCTTAAAGCATAATAAATTACTAATTTCAAGAATTTCAAGATCTGGGAATATTGAATTTGCTAAATATTTTTGGAATTCTTCAATTCCTTCATAACTTTTACAATTATTATGATAAATTGTTAGAACTTTTAGATTGTTAAGAGAAGTTAAAAATGAATGTGGAGTAAAGCCAACTGAGTCATATAAAGAAAGGTTATTGATCGTATGGCCTTTTCTTGCTAATGCTTTGCTTAATTCCTTAAATGTTCCTTCATTAATACAAAAATTAAGTGATACAACTTTTAAATTTCTTTGTTCATCAATTAAAGAAATTAATCCACGAACATCTTGAGAAAAGGCACAAATAGTTAATATACCCAAATTTTTGCAAATCTGTGCCGTCTCATAAAGATTATTAGAATTTACATAATTTAGATCAACAGCTAGATTATGGAGTTGAGAGAAACTTGTCATAGCTCCTGGATATGATTGTAAAGGATGAAAAGTTCTCCACACTAATTCTCTAATGTTTTTACATTGATTAATAAATAACTTGTAGATTTCTTGCTCTAAAAATCTTTTTTTTTTCGAATTATTTAAAACTTCTTCTTTAAATACCGAATATATAATATTACCTACAAATCCAACTCTAAGAAATTTACAAAAACTGACATAATTAAATGTTGGGGAATTTGAAGGTACTTTAATATTAATATCAAATAAAAGTTGTTTTGAATATGATGGTAGACAGGAAAGTATTACATTAGAAAACTTTTCTTGTGATTTTTCACAATTAGAGTATGGATATCCTTCCCACAAGATAGGTATTACTAAATGACACCATTCTTTATTAACTAAAAGGCAGGAATATAATGATTTATTATCTTTTCGTAATTCATTAAAAATAAGAATAAAACAGTCAGTATTCAATTTTTCCATTTTATTCATTTTATTTTACAGTATTTTAGTTTAATCAATGGAATAAAAAACAAATTTCATATACATATATGTATATATATATATACATATATATATATATAAATGTGTATAGAATTACGTACGTTACGATTGTTACGTACTTACGTGTGCATAGAATTACGTATTCATAGAATTACGTATTCCATATGTAAATCTGTGTGTACTTGGTTAAATGAAAAAATTGATCTAACATAAAAATATCAATGATTCTCTGTGTGATGGTCACAAATTTATTTTGCGTCACAATATGCGTAGTGTGTTTTTTTTTAATAACTCTCTTATATCAACATAAAACTTTACATCTTACCCCTGAAAATAAATAATAATTTAAGTAAAAATAGAAATATATAAATTGGAGAATCTGAAAATTTGTTAATTGTATTCTTAATTATTTATATATAATGTGAAAAGAACTGGTGTTATTTAGAAATACCTAAATTATTTAATTAAAAAAAACTCTGGCGTTCATTTTATAAAATTTTCCGACTAGGTCCAATTCAAGTGTAACCTGAATTATTGTCCGAAGCGTAGTGTAGTACCGTTTGTTGTCCCGCATGCTTATCGACGACCAATTAGATTTTGTATTTAGTTTACGTTTTTCATGTACATGTCACGTGATGTAAATAAATTGATTCTACTTTTTTAAGATTTAATTTTTCAATAAATAATTTTGGTCGGTAATTAATTGGATGATTGATTTTTAAGAATTTTTTTTTTCAAATAAAATAATTTAATAAATCGCACAATAAAAAAATGTTTTAATAAGCTTTTTTAATGATTTTTATTAATAACTTTTTGAAGGTCAAATAATTGAAAATAATTTCCAGAGTTAAAAGCTACAATTGCACTAAAGATTGTTCATTAACTGATCCAATATAAGTATATTCTAGTACGATTTTCATTCCAACGGAATTAATTTTGGAAAAGAAATTTGATTTTCATAATTTTCCTTAAAAAATTCTAACAAATATTTTGTACAATTTCTTTTTTAATATAAAATTGGATGTATATTTTTTTTTTTGTCAATTAAATATGTCTTCCATCTCTTAAAATCTTAAAATTCTATTAGAAATTTTGTTTAGGTCCAAGTCCAGATCGAACTGGTTTCAAAATGTGGGCTACCCAGAACTTGATTTTATTAAAAAAAAAAAACAAAGAACTAAATTTTTCATTAAAAAATAAAGAAAAAAATTGAAGGACTAAAGTAATTTTTTTTTATTAGAAAAAATGAAGATTTTTATTACTAGCAAAAAAACTAAAGAAACAAATTTTAATTAGAAAAATTAATAAAGCACCTATTAAAATTAATGAATCTGATTTTTTATTAAATTTAAAGAATCTGATTATTTTTATCTAAAAAATAAAAATAAAGAACACAATTTTTATTAAAAAAAAAAAATTAGAACCAAATTGTTATTAAAAAGTATAACGAAACCTATCCATCAACAAACCGGGTCCGAATACTACCACAAATGGGAAATAAAAAATAATTTGCTAAATTGGTTACGTGATAAAAATGTTACGCGAACGATTACTGTGGAAATCTTTTCTAATGTTACGAAAAATGTTAAAAATGTTGATGTTGGATTTCAGTAGCTAATAAAATTCACATGCACATTATAGCCAATTAGACTTATGGAGGTCTAGTATTTATTGAGGTATTTTTTTCAGCTGAGCAAATAATAATTACAAAAAAAGAGGACGAAAGGAATGAGAATATATTGTTTTATGTCCGGGAGCTTTAACCGCTATTATTATATTATAAACTATTAAATTTTTGAATGATTCATAAAAAATGTGTTGAGAATTAATACTAATTATCAAAATTATAAAGGATCTAAAATAACCTTGTCGGACCATTTTCTGAATACCAATTTCCTGAATATACTTTTTCCCGAATCCAATTTTCTGAATGCCTATTTCCAGAAATTGATCATTTCCAGAAATTCCATTTTCCCGAATGCCAATTTCCCGAATCTCAATTTCTGGAATTATATGAAACATCCAATTTCCCGAATTCTTTTATCCTGAATTATTTTGTCCCAAATTCCAATATCATGAACCTTGATATTCTGAATGGACATTTTACTGAATTTAATATTATTTTGTATAATTTTACATCATAAATTAGAATTATTAATTTCATAGACTCAACCTTTATTTTATTTAGTATACTAATCAATAAATTATATATAATGTATATAAATATAATATGTAATAAACTAACTTGTATTAAAACAAATACTTAAAATAAATAATGCAAAAGCGAGCAGATTTTATTATTCAGTCAAAGTATCTGTTTGAAATTTGTACCTGTACCAAATCTTTTTCTCCTAAAATGTAAATTAATTTTATCACCTGGCTACTAATTGGTATTTAAGATTTTTTCTTCCATTTATAAACTGGCGGACCAATTAGTATATCCAGGATGATAAAAAAGTTATTTACTGATCTAGTTTAGTATATAAATGGGTCATCATCCTTCGGATGATAACCCATTTATATACTACTAGATTAGTAAATAACTAATACATATAAAATTCATATTCAATTGTTTTATATAAAATGGTAGAAATTAGTCTTTATCAATAGTTCTTATTTTTTAAATTTATTATATAGTTTATTTATAAATCATATGAGAAAATATACAATTTATTATTAATTCAAGAAATTGTCCATTCAGAATATTAGAATTCGGAATATTATAATTAAGGATATTTGAATTCGGGATATTGGGATTCAGGATATTGGGATTTAGGATTCGGGAAATTAGACTTCAGGAAATGGGATTCGGGAAATAAGGATTCGGGAAATTGTATATTTCAGGAAAATGTTCAGTTCAAAAAATTGGCATTCAGGCAAATGACTTCGGGAAAAGATATATTCAGGAAAAAGGCATTCAGGAAATCGTACTGTAACCCTAAAATAATTATTATACTACGCAATGATCTCAACCAAATTGTGAATTCTAGCACAAATTTATCACATAAAGAAAAGGCATTATAATGATATATAAATTGTACAATCATTTTAAGAAAGAAAAAAAAATCTCTTTAATTGATAATTGAATTTGATATTTTTTTATATTTTTACATTCAATTAAATAATAAAGTCTATGAATTTATATATTCATTTAACAATTATATTAAAAAGTATTATTTGCTAATATAGTTATTTAAAAAGTTATATAGAAGTGGAATAATTGAGATTCCATTATTTTAGTTGACAAATTTTTTTGTAAATAAGTGGAATGATAAGATAAATCACAATTTATCATGATGATACTATACTTATAGCAAAATTTATAAAATTCAATCATTAAAAAGAAAAGATGGATATTCTTATTGATGCGTGACATATTAAAAATACATCAACCATTCTATCCATTACTATCATAATGCCTAGATTGTGGAATTAATTACCATAACTTAATAGTGTTATACAAGTATTTATTAAAGATGAACCTTTTTGATGCAAATGATTGTAAAGTATTTTAAGATATTGATTCATGAAATTTTTACCTTCAAATAAAATACTTCTACGTCAATAGATAACAAGAAACTCTTACTAAATGTTGCAAAAACTTATGCTTACGTAATGCATAGCTAAATATAGCTTAATTTACATGAAATATTTAAGTTCGGATTAAGGTTAAATTAGTTATATTTTATAATTTCAACATTCTAATTTTTATAATTTACAATGTAGATAAAAAATATACCATAAATATAATCAAAATAAAAAATATGTTTATTTATAGTTAAAAAGTCAATATTCCTTAGTTACAGTACCTAATATAATCACTGGCTCTACTAAAATTGTCTATAAAGTAAAATTGTAATAAACTCGTACTTTACATTATGATTTCTTTCATTATTTACTTAAAAATAAATGTCACTAATAATTTATCTCAATGATACGTGTCTTTGCTTAACTTACACTTAGTTTAAAGTTTAATATAATTTAAAAGATTTGAATATGTTACTATCCCTTCATCAAAGTAATACTTAACAACATTTAAATGTTTTTTTGTAATATATTCAATAACATCACTGATATTAAAACAAAATTTTCGTCCCCTATAACTTTCAAAAAAATTTACAAAAACGCCAATAGAGTATTTCCAATATCCACTAATTAATATATCAATTAAACATTTTGGAGAAAATTTAATTAAAATATCCAATAATTCATCTCCTATATCACTATTTTCATTCAAACCAAAAAGATTTAAACATACTAAATTTTTGCAATTCATTAATAATAATTTAACATAAATCAAATCATTAGGTCCAAGATATGTAACTAAGTTCTCAATCCTTGGACAATGATTAGAAATTGCATTAAGTAACATTCCTGTATTTTCAGCAGATTCATTACAAGTTTCTATATAGATATTTGATATATTTCCTTTGGTTTTTTCAATTAACATTGCTAATTTCTTAAAGCATAATAAATCATCTTTAATTTCAAGTGACTGAAGATCTGGAAATTTTGAAATTTCTAAGTATTTCTGGAATTCAATATTCCTTTCATAACTTTCACAATCATAATATATTCCCAAATACTTTAGACTAACAAGTGATGTTAAAAATGAATGTGGAATAACATCAACTGAATCATGTAAAGTAAGATTATTAATCGTACAACCTCTTCTTGCCAATGCCTTGCTTAATTCTTCACACGTCCCTAATTCTTCACACGAACCGTCCATAATCTTAAATTCTAATGATACAATTTTTAAATTTCTTTGTGCATCGATTAAAGAAGTTAATCCAGGAATATCTTGAGAACAATTTTCAATAATTAATTCGCCCAAATCTTTACAAATTTGTGACATTCGATAAAGACTATTAGAATCTATAAACCATAGATTAATTTTTAGGCTATATAATTGAGAGAAAAATGTTAAAGCTCCAGGAAATGATAATAAAGGTTCATAAGTATCCCACACAAATGTTTTAATACCCTTGCATTGACTAATAAATAACTTGTACATTTCTCGTAAAAAAAGATATACTTTTTTTGAATCAACCTTAATTAAAAATTCTTCTTTAAAAACCATACGCATAATATAAGTTAGAATTTCACCATTAAAAAATTTACAAAGACTAATATAATTAAACGCTGGGGTTTTTGAAAGAATTGTTTGAGATAGTCTAATATTATTATCAAACAAAAGTTGTTTTGAAGAGGTTGATAGACAAGAAATTATTATATTAAAAAATTTTTCTCTTGATTCTACATTTATAAAATAGGATGGATAATTATTCCATAAGATAGGAACTACTAAATGACACCACTCTTTATTGACTAAAAGACATGAATAAATATAATGATTTATTATCTTTCCATAATTCATTGAAAATAAGAACAAGACAATCAATATTTAATTTTTCCATTTTAGTTTATTTCAGTTCAAAAAAAAAAAAGATTTAAAACCCAAAATTTTAAAAAATTTAATTATAAATGAATGGCGTAACCTATTACGTAATTTGTGTACCACTGATTTTTTGATACAATATGCGGATTTTTCTTAACGTAATATATTGCAGACGTTGTACCACCACGAATTTTAATAATCTTTATTTGTAACTTACAAACCGTTCCTTAAGATAAAATAATTCTTACGAAATAATACGGGACTTATTCGACAATGTTATTGACAATATTTCATTGTTCAATATTAGAAAACGATAAAAAAATAAAAAATTTTTAAGCACAATTCTGAAACGTATTAACAATTTCTCCAATTAATTTTTTTCTTTCGATCATACTTCTGAAGAAGTATCCGACCAAAATTACGAAGGGAAGAAATCTAAATTTCGAAATTTTATCTTCGAAATGTACTATCAAATCGAAAAAAGGAATTATCTTCAGAGCATATCCTGACACTCATGATTAAAGGAAAGATTAGTAATATGTTTCTTTTAAATAAAATAAATAAAAAGTTTTCGAAATTGATGTTAAAGTTCGAAACTTCAAAACTCTCCACCATTACCACTAATAACCTACAAACAAAATGAAAAAATATTAGTAAAACATTTCTTTTAAAAAATCAAAATATAAAAGAATCAATTCAAAGTTTAACGTTAAACTTTGAAACTTCGGTCATTGCCATTCAAAACACCATCACTGACACTTACCATAAATACAGAAGTCCACCCTACGAGAAGTCAAAAATAAAATCCACAAAGAAAAGAAAGGCTAAATTAATTAATTAATTGAAAAAATAAATCACAAACACCACCAATTAAGAAGCCTGAAAATTCACCAGAAAGTTAAGAAGTCTACTCTAAACTACTACCATCAAAATGAAATTTACATAACAAATTTACATTACAGACGTTATTAAAATGAAAAAACAGATCTTACCTATTTTCATTCTATATAAAAAGGTTTCGTCCGGAATTTTGTACTTAGACTCTAATTTCGGTAAGAATTTTAGACTCGGAAGTAGTTTCAGACCCAAAGTTTTGGACTTTCGGATTCGACTGCATTTTCAGAAATTTCGAAATTTCGGTCACGTATAAAAAATCGTTTTTAGTATTTCAGATCAGGTCATCTGATATCACCCAACCTGTTCTCTACCCGGATAGGATGATTTTAACAACCAATAATTTAACCGACCGAAACAAGGTTATGAGATTAATTACACAAATCTTTTGATACCTAAATATTTTTGGCCTAAAAATAAAAACCACAATTTTGTTAATAATCTAAAGGACGAAGTATTTTAACTCAAACACTCTAAATGATTAGGTATAATCACAGGGAACGAAGTCCCCTGTTAATAAATGTATTTCTAGATATATATGGTAAATTATCGGTCGCTATGACTTCGTCTAGCATCGTTACACTTAAGATATGCTCAGGATTTTTTACAAGAAGTAAGTTAACTAAATTTAAAAAATTAAAGTTTAATAATCATATGAAATATGTAATGGATAACAGTAGTTTAAAGGTATACGAGACACAAAAACAAACAAGTTCATTACGGCGTATGAGTACGCTAATGGTGTAATTTATTATACCTTAGCTCATATTCTCTTACTAATATAACTTAATTAAATTATTATAGTGTATTAAATTATAATTTTAAAATTCCTTCAAAATTTTTCTAAATTTATAAGTTGAATAAGCTTCAGATAATCTTAAAATATTGATGCTGCTTGATCAACGAACTAGGTGATTATTTACATTAAAAGTAGATAAGCAGTGGTTATTGAATTTTATAAATAATTATTGTATAAATAAATTCTATTATCATAAATTTCCAAGTCTCAGGAACTTTTAACATATTCACAATGTTGTCACATCCAATAATTTATGGTATTTCTTGTATATATTCACTACTCATATTTAACCTTTTTAAAGCGATTTTTTTTAGGATTTGTTAAATTGTTGATAGCTAACCATTACCTAATGTCATTTGCAACATACATCCAGTCATGGAAAAGAATACTATAAAAATCAATCTCAAACACGGTTCTTCAGATGAATGTTGTTACAAAAATCTTATACATACTTTTAATCCATATCGTTGACGTTAAGTTATCGTGACATCCCGCCATGACTTGAGAATAATTATTATTCGTTATACACGAATGATGTAAGTATTACATATTTTATTGTTGAATCTTATTTTTTTTTCGCTTGGTTTTTTTTTTCATTTTAAAAGATTTTAAAATTTTAAAAAGCTTCGGAACTATTACTATTACACTTGAAAATAATATTGAGATTACTAATAAATTAAAAGAAAGTTTTTCTCATTTGGAAAATACAAATCTTTCCGAATTACTCAAATTTTCAAATCAGTCCATTATAGTATAATCAATAGTTAATTTTTACTGCAAAATTTCCTAGAAACGGATAAATAAATTACATATAAAATTTGCTACCCAGTAGGTATAACTACATTTGCATAATCGTGTAAATGGTGCCGATCAGGGGATAATGTCATGGTATTTGTTTTATATTTTTCCATAAACACGGAATTTTTCACAAAAAGTATGGGTTGTAACGGAAATATTTGGATTAGGGTTTGTATCCGTTACCTGTCAAAAGACGGATATCTACAGATATTTGGATATCCGGATTGAACGGATACAAAATTTTGGATATCTGTTGGCAGTACGGGTCAATTATATAGGCCAGAATGATTTTAAAATTTTTTCCTTTTCGGAAATTATTGTTACATAAATAATAATACGAAAAAGGTTGTGTGGCAGAGAAACGGCACATCGGTAACTTCCTAAACTTTCGAATATTAATGATTCTCTTAAAAAGGATTTTTTGTGGAACGGCTATCGCCAAAAAATGAAATGATCGACTTACCGATTCATATCCTGCAGAAATATTTGGTTATCCGCCAATATATCCGATGAACGGAAACAAACTCTAATTCGAATTAAATTCTTATAGGGGTAAAATCTTGAATCAGATTAAAAAAAAAAAATTAAAATTTGAAAAAAAACCATAATTAGTGAAATATAATGAAACCATTTAACGTTCACGTGTGACAGATATCCATTTGTTAAGTTTCACCACGTCGGTATGAAATAAAAAGAATCTTGTTTTACAAACTTTATGGTAAGTTTATTTTAATTAATTCGTGATTTAAAAGGGTTTCTTAGAGGAACAAAAAGAAAAAAAGAATGAAATTATTTGCATTGTTAACTAATATCACAAAATTTGGCGTTACGGAGAAAAAAAAAAGTGTGTGTGACGTTTTATGCATAATCATCATAATTACAACAAATACGGGTTTAACTCCAAAAAGAAAACATGTTATTGTACATGAAATGAAATAATTCGCCATTAGTTTTTTTTTTAGTGATACAATCATAAATTTATTATCACTAAAATATAGAAATATTTGAAATCTTATTATTGTAAAGTAAAATATTTTCTTTTTTTTTTTGTAATCATTAAAAAAAATTTTCTTATAAATAATAAATTTACCATAATGGTCTATATTTTTCATTCACTAACGCTTTTTTATAAAATCATACTTCAATATGAAAATAGTATTAAATCGCATTAGAGAAGAAAATACTTTCGATCTTGATTACTTTAATCCAAAGTATTATTTTGAAACGGAATGGTGTCTTGATATGCATGGTTATCTTGACAGGGAAGAATTAGAAGCTCGTATTGAAGAAATCAATAGAATAGTCGCTGCAAACCCATTGCTGAGTGAAAGAGCAAAAAAGGGTCTTTTATGTGTTTTCGTCTTACTTTTCGTTACTTTGGGTGGGTTTATTGCTGGCTTCGCGGCTAAACAAAATGGTGATTATGTTGCTCCCTCCGTGATACAAACTATAAATGTTCTCGCTTACTTTGTGGGGAGACATTTAGTCAATCAAGCAGCAGGACGTCGCTCCTCACAATTTTCTAAAGCTATAAACATATTGTTTGACCGATATAACGTCAAAGACAACCCAACTGCCAATTGGAAACTCAAGTGGCGTAAAGTTCTCACTCATTATGATGTAGGAATGAAACATACATCTAAAAAAAATAGTGTTAAAAGTAAGGGAAAGATAACGCCAAAGTATGCTGAGGAAGCAGAGATAGAGCTAGAAATTAATGACGCCCTCGCTGAAATCACCGAGTGTACCATCCGTTTGCACCTTTATAGAAATAATAAACTTAGAAGAATTACTAACCAACAAGAGGAACTTGAGAGACTTCTTGCATCAAACGAGGACTTTTCAATCACCATCGATGATAAGAAATTACCTGAAATTCCTTTCAATTACGTACAACCTTCCAACAACACACACCGACCTAACAACATGCCTCCATTTAATAACACACCTCGACCTAACAACACGCCTCTATTTAATAACACACCCCAACCTAACAACACGCCTCCATTTAACAACACGCACCCTCCCAACAATACTGAGATGTCAGTAATTTCTGTGAGAAATACTGAAAGTTTGAACGCTAATAACAATAATAGAAAGATGAATAATATAAACGACAATGAGAATGAAAAAATGAATTACGCCAATCCTCAGACAAATATGGTAATGGTTAATTCTTCGATTCCCTATAATCCACAGATGAGCTCTACATATACGGTATAACTTTTTTTTTGTGATACGAAAATAATAATGAATTATTTTTCTCATTAAAAATTTTTATTAATTTACTTTTATTTTTCTTTTTTAGGGTCAAAATAACAACCAAAATTAATATTAAATGTCTCCAATATGTATAATATGGAGTCGTTTAAAATCTCGACGAATCCCGTTACAACACAAACTCGATGCCGAAACTCATTATCCCGACACTTACTATCTCGTTATATTATTACTTTTATAGACGTAATATTATTGTAATACTTTGTAATAATTAATCTTTTTATTAATACGTAATTTTTATTTAATTTTTGCGATATATTTTAAAAATTATTAATATATTTTTAATATCTAAATGGGAATCTGGCGTTCATGGCGTCAAATAAAAAGTAAAATTATGTGAAAAAATTATTATAATAAAGAGAATGAAAATCGGGTATCAGAAAAAAATTACTTATGATCGACATGAATCAAGAATTTTATAATATTTCGCAAAAATTGCAAAAATATATCAAAATTAATGTCTTTTATAAAAAATACGTTGCAATAATTAAATACTTTGCAAAAATTAATGTTTTAATGAATATTATTTATATTATTAATAATTAATGATTTAATAATGCATCACAAGAATTAACAATTAATATTTTTTTATTGATATGTAGTAATTTTTTATAACGCTTCGCAAATATTAATGTTTTATTAGAAAATGTCATCCCTGATACAGGATCGGTGAAATACATTGCCTGAAACCAATCTTCAAAAAAAGTTTTGATCCAAGATTATGAGGGATTTTTGTGTCTACTAAAAAATCTGCGTCTTGTTACATTTTTTTTTTTCAAACATGTACAGTTCACGACATAAATATCCGGAATTTTTGATTTTGTGCATAAAGGGGCGCTGTCACACCAGGTCTTGTGCAATCAAAATAATAACTAAAATGGAAATTCACCAGCCCCTTTAGAATATATATATAAACACAAAAATTCTCACCTGATTGTTTTATTAGTGGCAAAACAAATTCATGGCGCCCACTTCGGAATTTGAAATGCAACGGTTAACCATAAAGGAATTATGGGACAATAACATACGAAAACCCTCCGAAATAATTAAAATAACTGGTTTTCCTAAGTCTACAGTATATGATATTGTCAACCGTCTAAAAAAAACAGGAAGTGTTAAGCACTTACCCATTCCTGGTCGTCCTCTTGTTCTTTCTCCCAAAAAACGTCGATATCTTGGCCGTCTTCTTAAAAATGATAATGCTACAACTTCAGCTCTAATGACTACAAAGCTGAATAATTTATATCCAGACCTTAATGTATCAACCCGAACTGTTCAACGTACTCTCAAAAATAAACTTAATTATATTGTTTGTAGGCCACGATCAGTTCCCCTTCTTAAGGCAAGTCATGTTGAAACTCGTCTTCAATGGGCCTTAAACCATACCCAAGATGACTGGTCTCACACAATTTTTTCAGATGAAAGTACATTTCAGACATTCCGTAATACTCAAATTGTGCGTTACAAGGCTGGCAATCCACGTCCATCACATCCTATGGTAAAGCATCCATACAAAGTGCATGTTTGGGGTGCATTTTGCCGTCAGGGACCAATTGGAGTTGCACTTTTTACAGGAAACATGAATTCTGCAAAATACCGTGAAATTCTTCAATCCCAACTACTTCCTAATGCTTATCATGCTGGTTATGGATGGAAATTTCAGCAAGACAACGCACCTACACACACTGCAAAGCTTACCCATCAATTTTTTGTGATTAACGATGTTTCAGTTATTGATTGGCCTGCTAACTCACCTGACCTGAATCCTATCGAGAATCTATGGGCGATTCTCAAAGGGAATGTAGAAAAAAGGGTCAATAATTGGATTATGAAAAAAAAATCACTTAGTGGAGATGATTTTCAGGGCATAATTCAGCAGGAATGGGATAACATTGATCAAAACGTTTTCTTTAATTTAGCAGATAGCATGTCAGATCGGATTAACATGGTCATAGAAAAAAATGGTTACACGATAAATTACTGATTTTTGACGTATGTTTATCTGCGCATTTTAAACTATAAATACAATAAATTTGAAATGAAAAAAATAAACTTTATTATATTTTTACATATTGTGATAAAATTCCGAATATTTATGTCGTGAACTGTATATGTATATATTAAGAATGAATAACAAATAATGTCTAATTTCGGCGTAGAAACAATAAATTTAAGTGAAGTTTCTTTATTTTTATTTTTTAAAAACCACGTGAACAAGATTACAGAAAGATAGACAAGAACAAAAGATAAAACAAAAGTCGAACGCTATCTAATACTAAGCTATAATCAAACCGCCCGAGGACAGCGCCACTCTGGTACCTTTAACGAACCCGGAGGAGTCCCTAACACGACATCACATCCCAATGGACCAAAGAAAAGGCTTTAGCACAATCGAACTAAAAAAGAAACGATCCGTATTTTTCTTTTGGTCGGTTAAGACCACCACCTGTAAATACTGTCATAGGTGGAATGTTTCACACTATTCTTATTGTTGTACTATGGTATAAAATTTAGTACGTGGGGTTACCCAAAAAAAAAGATGTAAAAAAAATTACTAGTCTAAAATAAATGTGTGGCTAAAATAATGTAAGTATATAACTATCAGCAAGCCACTAAAAAAAAGTAAATAAGCTGAAAGTTGTAATCGAACGGGGTTAAGGTAAAGCGAAGACTTTAGAGTCTTCAGGAGACATTATATCCAGTCTCACTTTTTTGATCTCAATGTTATGCCTATCTGTATACGCAGGTAAGATAGGGGGACGCTTGTGTGGTCTTAGCTCTAGTTGTTTTGTGTCGTCCGAGGTGTGTCCTTTATAACGGTATTGGGGTGAGTTGTCGTCAATAACGGAAAAGTAGTCAATATTAAAACGACCAAATTCTTGCTCTAGTTGGAGCAATTGTTTATTGGTTTTGTAAACGTTTTTGCCTTGTGCAAGTCTGTTATGTAAAACGGAACGGCGGTCAGCTAAAGGTGTGATTTTTCCATGAAAATGGTCTTGAAATTTAGTGAGATCTTTACACATATCTTCACGATATTCTATACGATTGGAGGAAGTACCCCAGAGTTTAGCTCTAGCGGAAAGTTCTTCTTCCTGGGCACGGCGTTTAACTTCCCATGCTTCATGTTCTTTTTGTTGTCGTACAGCTAATTCATGAGCTTCTTTGCGTTTTCTAATACCATCGAACCAGAATCCACATCCTGGTGAAAATTGTTGACCTTTGATTTTTGCCTGTCTCTTAGAAATATAAACAGGTTCATCAGTTACATAAGGGAGAAGGTCGTTAGGAATCCAAATGCCCAACTTCTCATGCCACGTCTCCTCTTCTTTGAGGAGAATGGGTTGTGGTGTGGTGGCAGGTGAGTGAGTATGTGAAGTACTAAGTAAAATATCCCTTGAACGTTGTCGAGAGAGTCGATCTTGGGTCGTGCGTGAAACAGTTATTGCGCGTACAGCGCCTACAGGTCGCCTGGATCGTTCAGGAGGTATAGGAAAATTATAATCTTCCGCAAGTCGGAGCATCAGCCCTTTATAATATCTTAAATGTTGTACAGGTTTATTAATATGTTGTGAAGGTAAAAAGAGGAAACGGTGTTGTCGAGCACGGTGTAGTTTTTCGTCAAGAGTTACCAAACCATTGCGAAGTAATTTCTTTTTCTTGTGACCACGATTGTAGAAAACAGATCTACAAGCCCGTTGAAAACGGGATTTTTGTTTTTTGCTCCTTTTACTACTGTCGGAGTGATGTGAACGGAAGTTATTAAATCGTTTTTGATACATACGACGTTCTATGTGTATAGGAACGGAATGTTGATCATTAGCTAGGTATGAAACATCATACGAAATTCCTAGACGGGTTGAATGAACGTGCTTATTGGTACGATGTTGCCATCGTTTATGGATAAGAGTTGCATGAAACTGCTTGTTATTTATGTTATCATCCGATAACAGGGTCGGTTTCTTGATGTTATGAAAAATGTCTAAATTTTTTTGATGAGAAACGCAAGCGCGTCTATTATGAGACATAATGTAAGGAGAGGGGACACGACATATCTGTGTGTGTTTGGGTTCAAAATTGTAGGTGGTGGAAAAATTGCACGGTGTAAATATACCGAAGTAAAAACGGTAACGTTTATATGAAAAATTAAAGAAAGTTTTTGTTTGTGAATTTCTAAGTGTGACTTTATCAGCACGTGAATTGACAAGAAAATATCTATTAAGCAATTTGGAACGGATAAGATTAAAGTATTTCTTTTGGATGGAGCGTGGGATAACTTTTTGATGAGAAAAAAAATGTTGTAACATCTTACTAATCTGAAACCTCAGATTAGGAAAGCTACAGGTGGAAGAGTAGCTAATAGGGGTTGATTTCATGTGATAATCATTTGTGTGTATTTTAAGATGAATATCATTGGTGTTTGCTGAGGGATCGGCTAACTCAAAAAAGAAACTTTTTGATCTTCTGATTTCGTAAATCTTGTTACATCCAGCCCGATTGGGTTTAGTCACGTGAAATTTGTGAAATGAGACGTCGAAAGAAAATTTTCCCAAGGGAATAGGTTTTTGAAAAGTAAAAACCATATTTTTAATATGTGTTTAAAAGGTAAGATAAAAATATAGTAAAAACTTCTTTCAGAGGTCGGGTAATAAAGAGAAGAACCTTTCCATAAGAAGCCACCCAGTGGTCTTCTATCTTCTCAACGTTCAAAGACGTAAAAAGGGTGTAAAATGTAAAAACAGTATTTAACTGCGGATTTCTATGTGAAAAAATGGAAAGGGGAAAGAGTTTTTTTTTTATTTAAGTGAAGTTTCTTTAACGATTGTATTTCGCATAGTCAACACCTGATTAATCACGTGATCATATGATTTCATTGGCTGGCAAATGTTGATCATCGCATGAGTAACTGTAATGCCGTGACTAGTTTATTAGTTGTGAGGCGTAGTATTATATTTATAAAATTTTATAGTATTTTTACTTCTGCGGTCCGTAATGACATTAAAATGGGCTAATCATAACTCCGGGATCACGAGTAATGTTTAGTATTACATAGTTCTTGTGTTCACTTTTATTTTTAGATTTGGGATTGGGAATTAGGATCGTAATATTTACTTTATAAGGATAAAGTGTGAAGATCAAGAATTGCGAATTTTGAAAAGTTTATAATTATGAAAAATGGAAAACGACATTTTTGAAAAGGGAATCACTTCAAGAAAATGCATCACTAGTATCAAAATTTGTTAGGATCAAAATTCAAAAAAGGGAGAACTGAAATATTTTTGTGGACTTAGAATTTATTTCGATGAAAATCATTTATTATAATATGAATAGGGGTAAATTTAGACCTCATGAAAAGGGATTATTAAACCAAGCATTATATTATTTTGTCGTAATTTTATATTATTAATAAAAATATCATTTTTGTTAAGACTACGGTGGCAACGTGATTTATCACAGGCTTAGGCCTTACAGTACTTATATCGATATCGTCTATTTTTTTATTATTAATTTTTTTATTATTAAATAAAAAGATTTTAGATGAATATTAAAAAATCTTACAATAAGTCACTTTTAATTTGACTTACTGGAAAATTATATAATAAGTCTATTTATTACAAAATTAGGTCCTAATATTATCAGTTATAAATATTTTTTCAGTCCTATTATGGTAAAATTAAACACTATGTAAACTGAAAGAATTTTAAATTCATTGTAGCATAATTTAATTTAATAATAGAAATGAAAATAATACATAAAAAAACCAAGTAAATTTTTACTAAATTTTTTTTTAAACTTATCTATATAACAAAAAATATGCCTGACGTTTAGAATTGTCCCATATAGATAATTGGATTGTGTAATATGAGACATACCTGCGCCTATTTATTTATTACACAAAAATAAAAGAAAATTGGTTTTTCATCAATTGAATAACAATCATATTTGAATATTAATAAGGATACTATCTAATGACAATCAAATTTGTTAAACGCAAATTATATTTTCTAAAAAAAATATAAATATAAAAATAAAAAAAAATAAAAAAACGCAATTATTTAATCATACTAAATAAGTAAATGGTAGTAATATTTTTCTTTTTTTGGTTATGAGGCGTAAAATATTACGCCTCAAGGTCACAAAATTTATGTGAGACAACATGAAATTTTGATCAACAATTTGCATTTTACTAATTTATCAAGTAAATGAACTTTAAATAATTCATTCATTCTTTCTTATTGATTACATTATGTCCACCCTTCGATATGAATTAATTCATGCAACAATTAATAGAGCGTCTACATTAACAGATACTAATATTTACAATGATATACATAAACAATTTGAATTTCAAAAACAAACAGTCCTTGCTGATAAAATTCTTACAAATGATGAAAAAACTTTTGCAATAAGATGGATAACTAAAGGTCATGATCGAAATAAAGTTAATTTTAATTCAGGAACAAAAAGAATTTGTGAAAATTGTAAGCAAGAATGTTTAGCCACATTATATTGTGAATATTGTGTTCGAAATTATTTAAAAGAAGATTTTTCAAATTGGACATCTGGAAATAATGATATTGATAATTTAATACAGAAATGTCAAATGGAATCACTCATGCCGAGTAAAATAGTTGAATGGATCCCATATAGTAATTTAGAAAATATTAAATATTTAACAAAAGGTGGATTTTCTGAAATTTATACAGCAGATTGGATTAATGGACATTATGAAGAATGGGATTCTGAAAAAAAACAATTAACGAGACTCAGGAATCGTGGTACAGTGCTTAAAAAGTTAGAAAATGTTGAAAGTGCAAATCAAAGTTGGATTGAGGAGGTTTGTATTATTGTATTCTATATTTTATAAAATTGTTGTAATTTTTGTATTAGAAATAGTATTTTTACAAATTATTGTCTTTTAGGCTAAATCGCATTTAACTATAAGTAATAAATGGGCAAATGTTGTTCGATGTTATGGTTTAACGCAAAATCCATCAAATGGAAATTATATGCTTGTAATGAATAAAATGGATATAGATTTAAGAAAATATTTACAACAAAATCATAATCAACTTACATGGAAAGATAGAATGAAAATTATTAATGAAATAACTCTTGCACTTTATTATATTCATTTTGAGAAAGCAATTCATAGAGATTTGCATTCTGGAAATATATTATATTCACAACTAGCCAATAGTTGGATCATTAGTGATCTTGGATTTTGTGGACCTGCTGATAAATCTTCAACAAGTATATATGGAAATCTTCCTTACATAGCACTCGAAGTTATTGTTGGAAGAGAATATACTTTTGCATCTGATATTTATAGTATTGCAATTCTTATGTGGGAAATTTCATCTGGACAAACACCATTTATAAATTATGAACATGAAAATGATATTGTAATGAATATTATTAACGGTATAAGGCCAAAAATTGTGCCAGGAACTCCATTAGAATATAAAAATTTAATGAAAGAATGTTGGGATGCTGATCCATTAAAAAGACCTAATATACTTACACTTTGGAATAAAATACAAAAAATTAATTTATATTATCAAAATATGTCAGATGAATTATTCAAATCAGAAATGGATAATTTAGAAATGAATAGAGTAGAAGAAAATTATACGAGTAGTACAAGTAAAATTCATAACTTTGGAAATCTACCTGAACCAAGAAATGCAACAGAAGGTATTAAGTGTATAATATTTTATTAATGAATATATTTATTTTAAAATACATTATTGATGTTATCTTTTATTATAACAGAAGAACAAGAAGGTATAACCGTATAAATAATAATTTCTACTATTTTTTATAATAATCCAGTTTAAAATACTAAACACTTTAAATTTTACTGCTAATTAGTGTTTCATAGTAAATTGTATGATTTTAACATTCCTGACGATAGTAAGTGTTTAATAACATTATAGCGTTGAATTATCATATAATGATTAATTAATTTTTTATAGTTGACGACTTTAATAAATCAAATGAGCAGAATAGTAGCAAAACATTAAAAGTAATTACTATTTTTAGAGGTAATATATTTTAATTATTGTCAAATCGAGATTGATTTATATATTAAATCTATATCTTAATTTTTAGATAGTAATAAAAAATTATCTAAATCATTTAAAAAGTTGCAAATAAAGTCAAATAGTAAGTAAATTACTAACGAATAAATTATTACTATATCAATTTAATTTATTAAACGCGACTTTTATTTAAATTTAGATGATAAAAAAGAAAAAACTCAAAAATATGTTGTTGGTAGGTGAAAATTTTACGTAATAAAAAACAATTTTAATACTATTCTAATTCTATTTACTTATCTATTACAGATGATGACGAAGTATATAACAATCCAAACTTTCATTCAAAAGAACAAGATGAACTGGAAATTCCTGATGGTAAGCTCTTAAAATAAAGTAGAAAAAATAAATTTCTTTATAAAGCAAATAATTAACCTATTTTTTATCTTTAGATGGATTTTAAATTTTTTTGGTAAATCAAATTAACAATATTTTTTTTATATTTTAAATTATTATCACTTATTTATTTATCGTGGATTATTTAAACACTAAGACTAGAGTACAAAATTCTTAGTTTGTAATTTAAATAATTTTAATAAACTTATTCAAATTATTAAAGTATACTATTAAATTATTCAAATTTTTTAATGTTGTTCTATTATAATAAGAAAAAAATTATCACTTCGATGGTAGTAGCTAAAGTTTAGATTTGAGTATTCAATAAAATTTATTTTTCCAAAAAAAAAAAAATTAATAAACAATGCTTTGTTTAGACATAATATTACGGTGAGAACGGCGAGAAAAAATCTACATATTATTCGGCTTTATCTTTAACCTTGCATATTATACAAAAACGTGGCTTTATAACTTAAAGTGATTTATTCGTAAGTCATAAAGTGAATATGAAAACAAAAGCACGGAGTATAGTGATTGCTTTCAATAGGAAAATAAGTACGGGAAAGACCCTTAAGCAGGAAAATAAGGAAGATCTTTCAAATTCAAAGAAATTTGCATATTATTTATTAAACATTTTTTCTATTTGTGTAATGCATGTGATATTTTTTCATAATTGATATTGCAGAAAAATTGAGTATTAAAAAAATGCGAAAAAAATTTGAAAGCAAAAATTCTTTATTGTATTTTTTCATAAAGTAATACGCGAGAATAAAAAATGTAATAGAGGTAGATAAAACGGATAACATAATAATGTAATTTACATATCCAAAGTTTTGGTAAATGGTAATAGCGTGGCTTAAGTGGCTTGTACGAAATCACGCGTCCGGATGACTAATCATTTATCACATTGTCATCTGACACGAATCACACGATTCGTTCGACATCAACATAAATAAATACGCACTTTAAATTCCTAACAAAAATAAAATACAAAATAAAATAAAAATGGCAAAGTTATATAACGATATACTACATTATATTTTTCAGAAATTAAATAATGATGGAAGTTCTTTACTTTCTTGTTTATTGGTTAATTTAGACAGAATTTTGAAAATTCTAAATTGAATAGTTCAAATGATTAATTTAGATTCCAAATTTAAACTATTTCATTTAAATTCTAGTGGAAGGCAGCTTTTAATGATGTTAAGTCATGTCACATTATAGACGTATGACTCATATAACTCCAGAGTAAATTTGATTACGTATAACATTATAGAGTTATTAGGCACGGAGTATTCAATATGGAGAATGACTTGCTGTCATTATGCCACGCACTTTACCTCAAATCTGTCTATCCCTTCAATAGTTTTTTTTTATCATTCAAATTATTCGCAATTAATTAAAAATTTTTTTTTTTTCATAAACTGAATATCAAATTAAAGTCAATATTTATAAACAGGGAAGTTTTAAAAATGAACACAAAGTATCTTGGTCAAGATAGTAAGTCCCATTTGTTTCATATTCTTCCTATGTATTATTACCATTCTCAAGAGTTAAAATTTCTATTTGGCTTTTTAACCACCTTAAGAAGTGAAAAAAATTTATTTTGGCTTTCTATTACACAACTGTTGAATAAATATCATCCCTGAATACATGGGCAATCTTAATAATATGTGGAAAACTAACTTTTGAAGTACACTGACTTAACTACCTTAATTTAAAAAATAAGATGCATTTTTATTTTGCAAATTTAGAGTTGATTCCGATTAATTTAGGAGAATTACTGGGTTTAACCACTCCAGTCCTCAATTCGGGCACCCTAAATTTGTTGCTGATAAAGGCCTTGGAATATGCACCTTCCTTTATTACTAAATAAACAATGGATTACTAATGAGTAACTTCTTTACAACAGGTCAATACTGAAAATAAATGGTTAAATACAAAGTTAAGAACCCCTATGGAAGAAGAAATAACTTCATACAAGAAACTTAACAAAGAAAATCACAACAGTACTGGTAATTCATTTATACTTTATTTTTATAAATGTTGAATTATATTACTTTACTTTTTTAGATATAATATAACTTTTACATGGACAAAAACGGAAGGATTCTTCACTTGAACAATTGTTAGTTCGAAATTCAAAACATATAATGTAGGAGATCATAGAAAGAAAAGAAAGTGTTCCAAAGATAGAATTGTAGATCCTTTCTTATGAACTATAGTAGATTCAGGCAATTAAAGCTTAAACAATGAATTGGAATATATTCTGACTTGAAGGATAATGAGTACGAGGATGATCTAGAAGTCAGGTCTAAATTGGATTCAGTATACCCCACCAAAGATAGCCTGATGGAAACTTGGCTATTTCCTTCTGAGAAATTAGTAGTTAATTTAGTAAGTGGCCCTCCTTTATTACATAAATCTCAATAAGTTTAGATCATTATTTTCTTTTCCTTTTGCTTTTCAATCTGACTTATATTAATTTGCACATACCCATCATATATAGGGATTACACATCTTGGAATAAAGATTTAATAGCCAGAATGGATTAGGAACGATGACTGGAAGTAATTATAAAAAAGCATTGAATATCCCAAGGATTCATGAAGACCAGACGTGGAGAAACTTTTTAGTGATTTACTATAAACAGCAATTATTTAATAAAACTCATGATAATTCCTTAATAATTTTAAATCAGTTACAAATAATTCGTAATTTTTCGTTCCAATAGATTAATTTTGGTAGAAATCATGATAGAAAATTTGAAATTGATTTTTCAGGTACTATATCCATAATATTTTCTAAAATATTAGCTTTTAGAAATTTACAAAAGATGGTATAATTAAGTGAAAGAATAATTGAGAAACTTAACTAAATTAATATTATCAAATAAGGAAAGTATTATATTATAAAATTTTTCTTTGAATTCCTAAATGACACTAACTAAAAGACATAAATATAATGATATAATGATTTATTAGCTGTCAGTAATTTATTAAAACAAGATGGGTAATATTTAATATTTTCATTTTATTCTATTTTATTTATTAAAAGGGAATGAAAGTAAAAAAAAAATTCATTTAAGATAAAATATAACGAAACCAAGATTGATACCATCGTCAAAATTATAGTGTATAAATGAAGCAAAAATACATTTATCCGATATTTGACTTGAAATAAAATTTTCAATATTTTCCTTATTATTAAATGAGAATACAAATAGTGCTTAATAGTAGTTAAATCCATCATGAAAGAATAATTTGTACTTTGAGGTTAATTCAGCATAATTACTAAATTGTGAAATTAATCAAATTAATCAATTTGGTCGGTCCAAAAGAGGTTTTCTATCATATATAAAACGAAAATATTTGATTGAAAAATTTTAGGGAAAAGTAATTTATTATTTCATCTTAAGATTATTTGAAAATTTTCAAGTAAAATATTGGATAATTTCATTTTTATATATCTATCCTGTCAGAAGTACATGCATATATGGTTATGCATGGTTCCATTTTTGTGATCACGTCGTAATTTATCCAACTAAAATAATAATAAATGTTGATATTAAAGCTTTCATAATAATTCTTTATTTACTAACAAATTTGTTCCAAAAGATCTAATTTTGGCAAATAATCATAGAAAGTTTTTCAAGCACAATGTCCACAATATTTACAATACTTACAGAAATTTACAAAAGTTGATATAAATAAATGTTAGATGCTTTGAAATAATTGTTGAGGGAAAGTAAAGTTGTTGACAGGTAGTAAAGTATTTATATTAGAAAGTTTTTTTGGTTTATCTACAAATTGAGAAAGTTATATCATAGGATGGGAACCACTAAATGACACCATTCTTTATTAACAAAAAGATGGAAATATAATGACATTTTATCTTCACATCATTAAAAATAAATATAAAACAACCGTTATTTAATTTTACCAAATTATTTTATTAAAAAAAAAAAAAGAATAAAATGAGAAAAAAAGGATTCTGCTATTCATTACAATATATAATTATTTATCACCATAGGTATTTGACCCTTTGAGTTTAATTAAATAATTCATTATACTGTAATCTTAACCCTAATACTAATCTCGAAATTTTACTATAGAATCTATATACTTAAATATCACCATATAGTTACAAATAGATATATCCAAAAAAAAAAATTCATCTTAAATAAAATTTAATTATACGCGAAATTGAAATGATCATAAACTAAAAGATTTGAACTTGTTATTATCCTTTCACCATAGTATTTGTTAACAACATCTACATGTCCGGTTGTAATATGCTCTCCATTATCATTGATGTAAAAGCAAAGTGGTTTTCGCTCTCTATAACTTTCAAAAAAATTTATAAAAGCACTAATAGAATATTCCAAATTTCCACTAATTGTTATATCAGTTAAATATTTTGGAGAAAATCTAATTAAAATATTTAATAATTCATCCCCCATATCATTATTTTCATTAAAACTATTAAGGCATAAACTCATTAAATTATTACAATCCATTAATAATGATTTCACATAAATCAAATCATCAGATCCAATATATGTAGTTAAGTTCTCAATATTTGGACAATGATTAGAAATTGCTTTAAGTAACATTCCTGTATTATCAGCAGATCTATTAGACATATAAACAGAAATATATGTAATGTTTCCTTTTGTTTTTTCAATTAACATTGCCAATTCCTTAAAGCATAATGAACCATCATCAATTTCAAGAAACTGAAGATTCGGAAATTCCGAATTTGCTAAACATTTCTGGAATTCTTTAATCCCTCCATAATTTTCACAATCATAATAAATTGTTAGATCCTTTAGATTGATAAGTGATGTTAAAAACGAATGTGGAATAATTCCAACTGAGCCAAATAACGAAAGTTCATTTATTGTACAGCCTTTTCTTGCTAATGCCTCACTTAGTCCCTCACACGTCCCTTTCTTAATATTAAAATCAAATGATATAATTTTTAAATTTCTTTGTGCATTGATTAAAGAAATTAATCCGGGAATATCTTGAATGAAATTTCGAACATATAGTGCATTCAAATCTTTGCAAATTTGTGCCATTTGATAAAGATTATGTGAATCTACATAATATAAATCAATATATAGACTATAGAGTTGGGAGAAAAATGTTATAGCTCCTGGAAATGATGGTAAAGGTTGAGAAGTTCGCCAATCCAGTTCTTTAATGCCTTCACATTGACTAATAAATAACTTGTAAATTTCTTGCTCTAAAAGATTTCTTTTTTTTGAATAATCAACAATACTTAAATTTTCTTTAAATACTACCTTTATAATATTATCTATAATTCCAGTTCTATGAAATTTACAAAAACTGACATAATTAAACGTTAGGGTGTTTGAAAGAATTGCTGAGGATAACTTAATATTATTATCAAATAAAAGTTGTTTTGAAGATGTTGGTAGGCAGGAAAGTATTATATTAGAATATTTTTCTTTTGATTTCTCACAATTAAAGTATGGATAATTTCCCCATAAGATAGGAACTACTAAATGATACCATTCTTTATTAACTAAAAGACAGGAATATAATGATTTCTTATCCGCTTGTAACTCATTAAAAATTAGGATAAAACAATCGATATTTAATTTTTCCATTTATTTTATTTATTTGTTCCAAGAAAGAATAAAAAATAAACGGCGTAAAAAAAAATAAATAAATGGCAGAAATGTATACGCCTACTATGTAATTTGTGTATACTTGGTTAGTACATAAAATACATGAAATTGATTTAATATAAAAGTGTCAATGATCTGATCACAAATTTATCTGATGTCACAATATGCTTGATGATTAACGTATTACACAAATTTAACTATTAACTGTTTCAAGTTACCAATATATTATTGTTTTACCAAATAGTATATAAATTTCCGCCTAGATCAATTGGATGGAAAAAATTCAAAGTAATTATAAATTCTTTGCTTGGGCAAAAAAAAAAAAAAATATTATTTTTAATCTGACCAATCATCTTTTAGTGATTTGACAATTTTTTTTTTAAAAAAATAATTTTTTTTCCAGTTGGACAGGTCAAATTTTGATTTTTTTTTTCATGAGAAGCAAATAATTTCATTTACTTTAGTTCAATAATATTATAATAAAAACATTTGTGAAATTAAAACTTATCATGAATCAAGAAAACCATTTTTATGATTATATTTCTAATGAAAAAAAAATATTTTTTTTATTGGAATTGCTAAATTAGAGGACGACGGAGACGTCTAAGCTGGTAGTCACGTGATCCTAGAGAAAAAGCTCATTTTTCGTAATATAACTTCTCAACACATGAATAACTTTTAAATTAACTTATTGTAAGTGCATTTTAACTTGCTCTGCAAGTTTACTTAGAGCAAAAACGAAGATTTGAATACCGTTTTTGAGTTATTTGACTTTTTTATTTCGTAAAATGAATCTAACCATTTTTGGATATGATCAGCAAATTTCATTCGTTCATATGTAAAGTCAAAACCAATATTCGAAATTCACTTTTTTTCCCTAAATAAAGTTGCAGAGCAGATTATCTTATTATTTTTCAAGTTCATATTAATCTTAGTTTGTAAAAAAATTGTCTAAACATATAATGTTGAAAATCACGTGACTACCCACTTTAGGCGGCCCCTAAATTCTAGATAATGGAACTGGGAAAAACTCTGATAAATGATAATTTTTCTAGTTTTTATTCTGAAGAAACTCAGGCTCGTGATCATTTTTCTGAAAAATTCTTTATAGGGAACGCATTCAATTCGGTCAGAGATATCCACTTTGCACTATTGACATCGGAGCGCAATTGTTTGCATTCATCAATCATGCCTTGCATATATTCTGTAATTTAAGTTATATAATTTTTTGCCCTTTTAAGTCATGTTGTAAGGAGGAGAGTTCCTTGTTAGATTCTTGATATGATTTTATACAAGCTCTGTAATTTTTCATATTCCTCTCATAGATTTTTAAGTGCATCAAGGGCATTGTTAAGTCTCTCTTCTAACTCTTCTTCACGTTTACTTCCTATTATTACCCTTACCATGAAACTTCTTAGTTTCATATTTTTGTAAACTATGAACATTATTCATAATATTAGAACTTTCATCCAGTTCGAATTTGTTATCAATAAAATCTTTTTTATCAGTAACTTTTCTGTATTACCAGAAAAACTGAAAAGTACTGGTGATACTGAAAATAAACTAATATTATAATACCGATTTATTGCAATTAGATTAAATATATTTTAATACATTGTAATAATTAACTTTGTAATAAATCCAAGGAATAAAAGAATAATAAAAAGCATTTTCATTAAATTAAGCCAATAAGAAACATGTTTGTAAAAGAATCTATAATAATTAGTGTGATACCTATATCATTTTCGTTACAAATTTTATTTTAAAATTAATTAATATATAATAGAATCCAATAGAATGGAATAGGAACAACAATTCAATAATTAAAAATAAACTAATTAATTTGGAAATGAATGTAAACCTATACTAAAAGCTCAAAGATCTCAATTTCCAAAAAAAGCATATTACCAAAAACACCTGCTGTAAAAAAACTACCTGCTGCGATCAGGCACTACCTGCCACAACACCCACTGTACCTACCTGCTGTGATACCTGCCATACCTGCCGTAAAATGCAGCACACTTTCGACAACACACTTTCGACAAGCACAGCTCGCCATAAGAAACGAGGCAAAAATTTTGATTTTAGCACTGTATAACCTGAAATTGTGTATGACCTACATAAATAACTTATCATATATAAAAAAATTTTTATCAATTACCACTCAAAGAACCTGAAATTTATTTTGGATTTTTTATCATAATCAATACTGGAATTAATTTCTAAATATTTTCTGTCAAACTTTAAATATGATTTCAAATAGTTTGTGTATTTACCTAAAAATTTTTTGCTCAAAGTTATAAAGATTTAAATTCTTTTCATATATGTAATTTTTTGTGCTACATGATTGACATTGATTTTATCCATTTTGAAAATATTACTAAGCTTATGTAATACTTACATAAGCTTATTTAAATTGCATTATATAAGATTACTTTTTTTGGAATTTTAGTTTATTAATAAAATTTTTTTGAACTTCTATATAATGTTTCCCCAAAAAAATCCTTTAAAATCATCTAACATTCTGAAATATTTAGAAAAAAATCTTATATGTTGGACTAGTAGAAATGAAAAGATTGATAACTTCATCCAGGAAATACAATTAAAATTCAATAGCGAAAATGATGTAATATTTGAATGGATACCATACAATCAGTTTAATGAAATCAAAGAAATAGACAAAAATGGGCTTAGAACGGTATATTCAGCAATATGGAAGGATGGTCCAATATTTTACAATGATCAGTATAATAAATATACAAGAGATTCAAATAAAAAGGTTTCTTTAAAATGTTTACATAACTCACAAGATTCCATAGATTTTCTAATTAATGAGGTAAATATTAAAAAATTTAAAATACTTTTTTTTTTAATTTAGTATATTTACCATTTATACATATCTAGGCTAAAATGTATTCAACAAAATATAATGCATTTCTTGCATTGTATGGAATATCTCAAAATCCAGATACAAATGACTATATTTTATTAGTTCAATATAATTCTATAAACATAGCAAAATGGTTCAGTGGAAATGAAAAAATTGATGATTTCATTCAAGAAATGCAATTAAAAATGAGGGATCATTATGATAATGTATTTGAATGGATACCATACAATCATCTTGACAAAATTAAAGAAACAGGCAAACATGATTCTACAATAGTATATTCAGCAATATGGAAGGATGGTCCATTATTTTACAATAATTGGTATAATGAATATACAAGAGATCCAAATAAAAAAGTTGCTTTAAAATATTATTTTCATAATTCACAAAATTCTATTGACTTTCTAATAAATAAGATAAATGAGGTATGACAATTTTATAAATATTCTTAATACTTTTAATATAATGTATTTATTATCTCTTTTGATTATATTTAGGTTAAAAAATATTCAACAAAAAGATTTAACAGAGTAATTTGGGATGTATATGGACTATCTCAAAATCCAAATACAAATAATTATATTTTAGTTTTGGAATGGGCAAGTGGGAATGAAAAAATTGATGACTTCATTCAGGAAATGCAATTAAAAAGAAATAGCCATAATGATATAATATTTGAATGGATACCACACGATCAACTTGATGAAATTGAAGAAATAGGCAAAAGTCCTATAACAGTACATTCAGCAATATGGAATAATGGTCCATTATTTTACAGTAATTTGGATAAGAGGTATATGAGAGAATCAAATACAAATGTTGCTTTAAAACATTTACATAGCTCACAAAATTCTATTGAGATTCTAATAAGTGAAGTAAGAAATTCTACAAATATTCCTAATATTTTAATTTTTTTTTTTTATCTCAAATTTATTTTCAATTCAGCTTAAAAAGCATTTAACAAGTATATTCGGCAGAAAGGTTGCTAAAATATATGGAATATCTCAAAATCCTGATACAAGTGATTATATTTTGGTTCAAAAAAATTTAATATTGATGAGTGGAATTAAAAAACTTGATGATTTTATTCAAGAGATGCAATTAAAAATTAATCACTATGATGATGCAGTATTTGAATGGATACCCTACAATCAATTTAATGAAATTGAAGAAATAGGCAAGAATACTAATTCTATTACAATGTATTCAGCAGTATGGAAGGATGGTCAATTACTTTATAATTATCAGTATAAACATTATACACGAGATTCAAGTATAGAAGTTGCTTTAAGATGCCTGCATAATTCAGAAGATTCTATTGATTCCCTAATAAATGAGGTATAAGATTTTTATAAATATTTTACTAACTTTTAACAATAAAATTAATTTATTTATTTTATTATTTATTAGGCTAAAAAATATTTACCAAAAAAAGTTGCATTTGCCATATTATATGGAATATCTCAAAATCCAGATACAAATGATTATATTTTGGTTCAAAATAATTTCATAAACTTAGCAAATTGGATTAGTGGAAATGAAAAAATCGATGATTTTATTCAAGAAAAGCTATTAAAAAGGAATAATCATAAAGATATTGTATTTGAATGGATACCATATGATCAACTTGACGAAATTGAAGAAATAGATAATAATGATTCAACAGTATATCACACAATGTTGAAGGATGGTCCATTATATTACGATGATTGGGATCTTAGATATACAAGAAAATCAAGAAAAGTTGTTTTAAAATATTTATATAACTCACTAAATTCTGTTGACTCTCTAATAAATGAGGTATAACATTTTTATAAAATATTCTTAATACTATTAATAATATATTTCTCACTTTATTTTATATTCAGGCTAAAAAATATTTAACAGATGATATATATGGGATATCTCAAAATCCAAATACAAATAATTATATTTTAGTTCTGGTAAAATAGAATATGCAGGAAATTGGTAACTTAAGTAGATACTAGGTAATGTAATGTTTATCCATTTATTATAACAATATAAGGTACATAAAAAATTTTTTTTATTTTACATTATGTACCTTATACATACATGGAATCTTGTGACATGATCAGCTTTACTTGTTTGTTGTTTACAGCTACAACAAAATTATTTCTTCCACAAACTTTCTTTCCTCCATAAAAAATATTTTTTAGAAATCTATTAAATAAAAAGTTAAAATGTTTTTAAAGAACTTAAGTGTGGAAACAAATATATTTTTTTATGGATCTCTTAATATTAATTTTATCAATTAAATGAAATAAAGGAGAGTGAGTCATTTAACAAGTATAAAAATACATATATGTTAATGTTTTAAATATTTATGAAAAAATAGATATTTTTTAGTGAAATAACTATACTAAACATATTTTCAACAGCACAGTCTGCTAAATGAAATTGGCTTAGAAAGCTGTTCAGCAGATATGAAACCATTCAAATATTAATTTTATTGAAGCAACTTCACTATTCATAACAATATTAATACTTTTACTGGATTTACTGATTTACTTCCTAGTTAATTAATTTATTTAGTTATTTTAAATTATAGGTAAATATTATAAACATGTACCATATATATTAAGTATTTTTCAAATGAAGAATTTAATTGTTTAAATTATATATAAATATTATATAAATAGAATTAAATAAATAACTCATATCTATAAAATAATTTTTTAAATAAAGAATTTAGTTAGTTTAAATTATATGTAAATATTATATAAATAAGTAATAATAGAATTAAATAAATAAATAACTTACTCTCTTACCTCTATCGTTATTGTGAGCCATTACTATCAAAATTCCCCTTAACTGGAAAGTATAACGTAAATATATCTTTTTTTATTTAATTATTAAACGCCTTTATTAATATTGGCATACTATACGATAATAATATTTATGCAAAATGCATTGTATGAGAACGGAAGTACAAGTAGACAAACATAACACTTGAAGTTAAATTTAGAGAAAATAATTTGGTATAAAAAATATCATGAAATGTTTGTAAATTATTAATATATACAATTCCAAAGAAGGAGAATATAATAATGTTCGAGTGTAATATTCGGTGATATTAGATAATATCTCTTTAGATGATTGCTTGTCAATTGTCAAGCCTCATTGTTGCGTGAAAATTTCCCTAATAAAAACATCTTGGAAATGATCGGCAGATCATAATTTTATTATTTAATCTTATTGCTTCATTTTTTTTCATTTTTTTGTACTGTTTGAGTCAATTCTATAAACTAGATAGTAGACATAATATTAAGAAAATATTCGATAGAATAAATTGAATATAAATCTGGTGTGCAAAAAAAAATCCAATTAACTATTAGAATTTAATAGTCTATTAATAGTCTGTACCTCATGTCTTGTGTCACTACACCAAGTACTACAAATAATTATATATAATATTTGGTAAAAAATGCTTATACAGTATGTTCGCAATGAACAAAGGATTATTTATTTATTTGTTTTTAATTTATTTGGACTATTTTAGATAATATATATATAATCATGTTATCACGCTTTATATTTTGTATCTGCGTGTAAATACTTGCATAACCTAATAAAGAATTCAGCTTAACAAGATTAAAAAGTAAAGATTTCTGTATAATCTTCACCCGTGCAATCACCTTATTTCGGCTTATTTTGACATACGGATAACATTAAAGGGATAGACATTTTATTTTTTACTAAAATAAAATAATCATTTTATTAGAGAAATAAAGAGCTATAAAAGCTATTATATAAAAATATTCTTGGTTGGAGAATTTGAGTAAACTATATAAATTTGATATACCAAATTGTTAGTATAGTTAAATTTTATCTGCTGTTCTCTTATCAATTATATGATGATAAGCTAATTGATCAGTGAAATTCGTGAAATGACAAACTGCATCTTATGACGATTAGTTTGTCGGTATCTAAAATCGATTATCGTAATTATTTTTTTCATATAAAAAAGAAAAAAAGTATGCAAAAGAAAGCCCAGTGCAGGAATTGAACCCGCGTTTCCACGATCAACCTTTGAAAATTTACGTTTAATAAGTTGTGGCGTTCTAACCAACTGAACTAACCGGGCGATTAGTTTATTTAACATTTCATTTTATTATTGATATACAGAAAAATAAACACTCAATGTTTATCTGCTGAATTATATGATGGTAATACTAATTGATCGTGAAATTATGAACTGAGATCACAAATGTCCTATTTCATATATAGTTTGTTCAATTGAATATTATAATTTTAATTTTTTTTATATATAAAAAAGAGTATGAAAAAGAAAGCCCAGTGCAGGAATTGAACCCGCGTTTCCACGATTTATCTTTGAAAACTTATATTATTTAATTAAGTTGTGGCGTTCTAACCAACTGAACTAACCGGGCAATTAATTTATTCAACATCTTATTTTATTAATTATATATAGAAAAATGAACCACATATGATGCAACGCTAATAATTACGTATTTGATGACCTGATATGAGCGAAAACTACTACAGGAACATACATGATAGTTGAGTTATTATTACTTGATAGACGCAATCCTAATTATAAAATATGACTCGTGAATACGATTCTCCTATAAAGTAATCGAAATGATCGAGCTGAGCAAGAAAATGTTACTATTACATGGAGTATATCGATGATTAGATAATCTGCGCATACCCATGCAATGATTAGAACACGTGACAAATGATTACTCATAATATTTTATTAGTTGATCGTGGATTTACTGCGTCTGTGGCCAAACCTTGCACATCATAATAATTGTGTAATTTAAAGAAACTCTAATTTTTTCTCTCCAGAAAAAAATTTATAAGGCGTAAATTTTGTGTAATAAATTCTAATATATATGATGATCTTTTCTATATAGTGTTATTTTTTAGGGGGAAGAAGAAAATTTTATTGGGTCATCCCTCGTCATTTTTATGATCAACATTTAAATATTCTTATTTTTAGAATTAAACGCCACATATAAAGTGAATTTGTCCAATCATTCATTAACGTATAATTTGATCTACTACTACTAGACTATTACTAGTGAACAACGAAAATTCTAATAGAATTCTATTTATTCCTTTCATACGAAAATATTGTCAAATCACTTAAACCTATTAGGACCGTTTATGTATGCTTATAAGCTTATGAAAAAACTTACATTTTTTCAATTCGAATAATTCGAATATTCCTTTTTCAAAAATTTAAAAATTTCATTATGGCTAACATTCGTTATGAATTAATTTTTAGTACATTAAATAAATCAAAATCATTAATAGATTTAAATATTCACAACAATTTAGAAAAGAAATACGAATACATAAAACAAATTATCCTTAATAATGAAGAAGAAATTCTTACGAAAGATGAAAAGTTAGAAGCAATAAAATTATTAAATAATATATTTGACAAAGATAAAATTCTTTATAATGAAGGAACAAAAAGAATTTGTGAAAATTGTCAAAAAGAATGTTTGGCCATAACATATTGTGAATATTGTATTAGAAATTATTTAAAAGAAAATTTTTCAAATTGGACGTCCGAAAATGAAGATATTGATGATTTAATACGAAAATGTCAAACGGAATCATATGCTCCTAATGGGATAATAGAATGGATTCCATATAATAATTTACGAAATATTACATATTTAACTAAAGGTGGTTACTCCGAAATTTATACGGCGGATTGGATCGATGGAGAATATTTTCAATGGAATAATCAAGAACGAAAATTAAAAAGATTTGGAAAGCAACAAGTAATACTTAAAAGATTGGAAAATGGTGAAAGCAATAACAGAAATTGGTTTGATGAGGTAAGAATTTTAACTTGATCAAGGGTATTTATAGGAGTGTAGGAGGTTTTATAGTACTCGTTCATAGTACCCCAAGAAAAATTTAACTCCGCGTAAATATTGTTCGTGTAACATCATCAGATTCGCATAGGTTAAATAGAAATAGAAAATAGACTATACCGCGCCAGTACTTTTTTATTGAGCGCCGCTTTTTTTAAAAAAAGAGTAAACTTTTTTTTATAGCGACCTTAAAAAGTACTACTAGGAAAAGGATTTATTTAGGAAAAGGATTTTTTTTAGGAAAAAAGTTTTTATAATCGGTCCCTTTCCCAAACTTCAAAAAAATGTTTAATCATATTCCGCTTAATAAATAAAAGAATTTTAACCTCAAATTTTTTATAACTTTGTACTTTTTATGATAAAACTAATATTTTTTGTAACTTAAAACTGATTTACAAGGGTTCTATATTTTGACCAAATATAAATATCCTTGCATTTCAGTTTATTTTACAAAAGAAATTTAGTTTTGGAGTAAAAAATCCAAGTTTATAACGCGTTTTGATTCTTAATCTTAACGCTAATATTTCTAATTTAAAAAAAAAAAATCTTTTTTTTGTAGGATTAAGTGCAAAGTTTGATAAAGGATGAATATTTACCGAAATAATATGTCATTATTAAAAACTTCACTTTTCGTAAAATATAATTATATCGTTAATTTTCTACGCTCAAGCACTATTTGTCTCCCATTATTACATAATCTTGCATTTTTTTTTAAAAAAAAAAAATGAAAAAGAAAAATCGTAAGCGACAGATATCCAGCCACATTAATCTTCGCTATAGTTAAACATAAAAGAAATACATTTTTATGTGCAGGATGCGTGAAGTACTAATTCTTCGTTAATATTTTTCTCGAATTGTTACACAAAGCATTATTTTTGCTGAACATTGATGGCTTGAGGTGCAAATGGCAAAAGTTCAGAGTCGATAATAGTTGGAAAAAAATAATATATATTCTTATTAGGATAATCATAATTGAGTGAATTTATTTACCGCACCCTGCGTTACAAAGCATCCTTCCTTTTTTGTAAATTATTTATGTCGATCTTTAGTTTATACGCTGCACCCCCCTTAAAATGGCAAATGATAAACATAAAAATATATATAAATTTGTAACGCAGGGTGCGGTGAATACATTATTTCATCATAATTTTATATTAATTTTATATTTGTAGGGTAAATCTCATCTAACTTTAAGCAACAAATGGTCCGGCGTAGTAAAATGTTACGGTTTAACAAAAGATCCATCAGATGGAAATTATATTCTCGTAATACAACAAATGGATATGGATTTAAGAAAATATTTACAACAAAATCATTATAACCTTACATGGAAAGAAAAAATTGATATTATTTTTTATATAATTAATGCACTTTCTCAAATTCATAATGAGAATGCAATTCATAGAGATTTACATTCCGGAAATATATTATTTTCCCAACTTAATCAAGAATTTTATATCAGTGATCTTGGATTTTGTGGATCAGCCGACAAAAAATTAAATAGTATATACGGAAATTTACCTTATATAGCTCCAGAAGTTATTTCTAAAAAAGAAACCACTTTCGCATCTGATATTTATAGTATTGCAATGTTAATGTGGGAAGTTTCGTCCAGTCAATCACCTTTTATTAATCATAAACATGATTACTATTTAGCAACGAAAATAATGGATGGAATGAGACCGAAAATAATGTCAAATACACCTCTAGAATATAAAAAATTAATGGAGCAATGTTGGCACGCTGATCCAACAAAAAGACCTGATATCAATAGTCTTTATAGTAAGATTTTTGAAATAAGAAAATTATATTATCAAAATGATCAATACGAAAGTAATAAGCAACATGATAATATACAAATATTAGTTACAAGTAGTAATTGTACAAGCGCTAATAGTATTGCTAGTATTTATTCATTAGACAACAATTCTAGTAAATTCGGAAATTTACCTGAAATAAGAAATGTTACCGAAGGTAAGATATCAGTATTTAGTTACTACTTTTTTAATACTAATTTTTAATTAAATATTCTTTATATTATTTAGCTCATCGTAGTCAGCATAATTTTAGCATTCCGAACAGTAAGTAATTAATTTATAGATGAGAGTATATTAACCATAAATGAAACGTAATTTATCCACTTTATCTTGTTTAGAAATTGAAGATATCGGGAATAATTCAATATCTGGTAAAAAATAATTATGGTTGTCCATATATCATATAGTTCCAAACACCAGCGTTACGCTGCTGTTCATTTGTGTACTACAAGAAAAATTTTCATACATTTAAATTTTAAGAAACAATAAGAATTTTTAAATAAAAATTATTATCCTAGTAATAGAAAAATACTATTTTTTACTATTTAAACCTTGTATATACTGTAGCACGTTCATCATGTATTATAGTTTTCAAATTTAAAACACTTCATTAGAAATTAAATAAATGGGGTTTTGTTAACCTTTTTTCTTTATATTTTGTCCTTTCAGGAAGACGTATAATTTAACTATTTAGTTTAAAAATTTCGTGCTGCGTAACATGACTCTTTTTACAATTTTGTTTTCATTTTTTTTTGCGTCGCTTCTCGTGTATGGATATCTAGTAGAAACAAAAGAGAAAAGTTATCCTATGATCACTCAGATAAATGAGTTATTGAATTACTAGGCTGATATCAGAACGCTCATCCACGCTTACTCAGGCACATATACCAGATTTAATCTAGACTCACAAAGAATCCCGACAAATATTAAGCATACTTGGAAAACCTTAGACATATACATGTGTGGGCAGACCCATGAACTAAATCGTAAAAAAGCCTTCATTGCAATTAAAGCTCAAAATGAACACAATAACTCACCAAATATCCTGTTAATCACAATAAATGATTTCTTGTTTAATGATGACTTGGAGATAATTCCATGTTATACTGTAAGTTATGTTATTAAAATTATAGCAGCCGTAGATTATTTGGAAAATTTTGGATTACCTAGTAATTATTCAGATCAACACCACTTTGATTCAAACTTTCAACTAATTAAATTAATTACAAATTATTGTACGAAAATTAAATTCTTTGAATTATATGTGCGCGTTGAAGTCAACGAAATCCATGACTTCTCCTTCCGCAAGACCATATGCGTAATTATTTGTTTAAAATAAAAAAAAAGGAAATAGGGTCTTTTTAAATAATTTTTTGCTGTATGAAATTTTTGTAATATTAAGTACCAAAAATGTACAAAAGTTAAATTGCAAGTCATGATAATTCATGAGTCATGAATCATGACTCATGACTCATGACTTGTGCGAAAGTATTGTAATTTTGTATAATTATTTTTATATATTACTAATTATTGCACATATTGTATAACAATTTTTATGCTGTTTTACACATTCCTCATAATAAAAATGGTTATTACTAACCTAAAAATTAATAAAAGTCATGGGTTTATAATATTTGTATCTACTATATTGCAAAAGTTGCTTACGGGCGCTTAATAATGATCTGATGTGGCGCAAAATTTTTATCCAGACCATCATATTAATTCTGTAATTAAACTTCATAAGCTTTATATTAAATAATATTAAATTCAGATTTTAATATCAATTTTGAATAATTTTTATATGCAATCAATAATAGATTTAGCAGTAATTTTATTTAATTATTTATATAAAAATAAAATAAAGTAATATTTGTAAAATATTTAGATTACTTTAAATCGAATATATAGAAAGTAAGTAACGGAAATTGACAAAGTAAGTAACGTAAAGTCACATGATCTATTACGTTACCTCTCTTATATAGTAAGGTACGGAACGTAAATTTTTTTGGTAAATACTTTACGTTACTCCTTATATTTGCCACATGATCGCGTCATGTTTATTTGTTTATCGAATCTCGTTTTCAGTATAGTTTCGTTTCTTACTCATTTTTTTGTTTTTTTTATTTTGTTTCTGTTTCATATTTCGGTTTTCACTAATTTTATTTTCATTTTTTATTTAGTTATTTTAGTTCTTTCAGTTCTATAAATAATAAAGGTATGTTTTTTATTTTTCATTTATTTTTTTTATTTCGTTTTTATCTTATTTACTAACTTCATTTTTTTTTTACTTTATGGTTTATTTTTTTACTTGGTTTTCTATCATTACCCAACCTCTTATCATGATCATTTTTTTATTTTTTGTCCCTCATCATTTTTCACCTCATATTACTTCTCATTATTCGTCTCCCATTATTTCTATTACATCTTTTCATTTCCCATTATTTCTTTTTCTCTCCTGTTTACTTCCCATCATTTCTTTTTGCCTCTCATCACTTCCTTTCGTCTCCCATCCTTTCTTTTTGTCCCTCATCACTCCTCTTCGTCTCCCATCTCCCATCACTCTTTTTCATCTCCCATCATGTCCTATTTCTCCTTTTTGTTTCCTATCACTCCCTTTCTTCACCTATTACTTTCCATTACTCTATTGTTATTTCATTTTTTTATTAGCATTTTTCTCCTTGATCATTGTAATTTATTTATCTTTTTTATTTATTGTTATTGTATTTTTATTTGTATCACTACATTAAAATAAATACAGTGATTTTTTTCGTTAAAATCGAAGATGTGTGACTTAAATTTAATATTTGCAAATAAAATTTCATTAAATAAATCGATTATTTTGAATAAATGTGTTTGCAAAAAAATTTTAAAATATTTTCGAAATAAAATTTTAAGTTTAACCGATTTTTAAATTTACCTTACATTCTGTACCTTATATAAGGGGAGTAACGTAAAGTAAATATAATTGACTTTACGTTCCGTGCCTTATATAAGGGGAGTAACGTAAATTGACCTAAAACAGTAATTTTACGTTACTTACTTAGCCAATTTCCATTACTTACTTACTACCTGCCGCTTTAAATCTAAATTATTAAACTAAATTGTATTATATATATAATTAGACATTACTTCTTTAACAGGTTTCCATAAAATACGACGAAAACCAATTACTAAAACAACAAATCCTTTTAATTTATTAGGATTTGATTTAATTATTTTAATACGTTTATCAAATACTCCTGAACTAAAATAATTAATAACTTCTCCTTTTGAAATTGTATTCATATATGATTCTAATTGATTTATACCATCATTTAATATTTCATTTATAGTTGTTTGATTTGTTTTTTTAAATTCTTTTGACCAATATGTATATGATCTTTTCAATAAAATTTCTTCACTTTCTTTCTCAAGAATTTTATCTAAATTTTCTAATTCATTTGCACCAAATTTATCTTTTTGATTTTTTATTAAACCAACCAATGAAATATATTTTAATTCTAAACTAATATAAATATCTCCAGTTCCTTTTAAAATAAAAATATCAGAATAACCAAAACGTCCTGATCCTTTTGATTTTGTACCATCCATTACTAATGAAAGTTCTGGAATACGATATTTTAATGGTAAAAGACTTTCAACAATTGCTTGAAGCATTGATTCATTTGCTGAAGATAAAGATATTTTTGATCTTGTTAATAAAAAAGTTTTTAAAATCTCAATAAAAGGTATAATATTATTTTTAACAAGATCTTCATATGCTGAAGCAACAAGAAGTGCATCATTAATAACTTGTCTATATATTAAATTATCTTTATTTTGTTCTAAAATTTGACTTTGTTTTTTCCAAGATCTATCTGTATCATCAGCATCATTATCTCTTATTCTTTTTAATTCTCTTATTTGTTTATTTTGAAAAATAAGTTTTTCATTCCATTTTTTATTAAAAATAGATTCTAATGCTTCACCTGAACAATATACTTCACTGTTAATATCATTATATGTATAACAGTTGCGAAATATTAAATGAATATCATTTTCAAATTCTTCTAAACTTATATATTGATTATTTTCTAATTTAGAATTTATAGTAAATAGATCCATTGGATGTTTTATATCTTTGTTTTTAATATCTTCAGCATATTTATAAAATAAATTAGCATAAGATTCATCTTCAAGTTCATGAAGAATATCATAACAAAAATTAATAAGTTTAATATTCTTTTTAGGTAAATTTAATTGTGAAGTTTCAGAAACTTTGGATGTTTCTTTTTGAAGTGATATATCTGATTGTATATCTGTTTGTAAAATCTCTATTTTTTTTGAAAAAGATTTAAAATTTTCCTTCTCATATTCTTTAATGATTTCTTGCTTTTGTGAAGTCTTAAAAAAACCAGCAGGAACTTCATTTGTTTCTTTTGAAGGTGATTTAACATTAGAAATAACAGCTGTCTTTTTTGGAAAACTTGCAACATTAGTAATATCAGATATTAGATTTTTCTTTTCATATTCCTTAATGATTTCTTGCTCTTGTGAAGTTTTAGAAAGATCAGTAGGATCTGTTTCTTTTGGAGAAGATGCATCATTATAAATAGCAGGTGTTAGATTCTTTTTTTCATATTCCTTAATAATTCCTTGCCAGAATGCTTGCAATCTTTTTGCATAACGCAACCGTTCTGTATTTAACTGTTATAAGAAGATATAAGATTATTAGTAGTGCATTAAATTTATTTAGTAATAAAGAAGGTACATAGCCAATTCCTCCTCCAGAATTAGCAGACTTTATCAACAACAAAGTTAGGGTGCCTGAGTTGAGAGCTTGGGCTGGTTACCAAGGTTGTCAAAACAGTAATTCTCACTTAGGTGACTACGACGAGTATTAGGAGTTACCCACACTTTGCAAAATAAAAATAAACGCACCTTATCCTTTACTGCAACAAAAATATCTGGTTCTAATAATTTTTTGGCTACATTTAAAAAACGTTTGTACCAAGTGATATCAATGCTTTGCCACTTTGCCAATGTTAATGAAGAGCTAGTTAGTTGGGTTAGTGAAGCAATTATGGTATCTTGATTAAGGCTTAAAAATCTGCAGTATGACAAACAATTATTTGACTCAATTAAATAAGAAACAAGAGACTCATATCCAATATAGTTTTCAGTTGTTTTTGTATTCATGTTTAGTAACTAAACTCAAAAAAAAAAAATATATAATATAAAGTATTTGTTTAGGAAGAATATAAATATTTCTGGGAATATTTATAGAGCAAGAATATTTATAGAGCAAGAGAAAATAAAAAAATAAAGCAAAAGTACTATTTATAGTAAGAGAAATTAGGGATCTTAAATATAAAAACGGTAATGACTCAGACTGACACATTTACACGAAAAAAGCACTATATTAAATATAAAAACGGTAATGACTTAGACTGACACATTTACACGAAAAAAGCACTATAAAATACTCAGCTTTTATCAGTCAAACTCAGTCCAACCCATTATTACAGTAGATTATAAACTGTATATACGATTCATGTAAGGATGAAAAGAAATAAATATATTAGATAAGTATGGTTCACATTACATAAATAGAATCGTAATTTATCATATTAATCTAGAACAAACTAGCAAGAAAAAAATAATACGAGGCATGTATACAACATATATACCAGATGATACAGTATATTGTTATATCAGATCGATCTTTAATAAGATATTGAGCGTTACACAAAATTTTTACCATATGTTTTTCAGTTTGTAAGTTATATCATTTAATAGTACCAGTGATTTTTTATGACAGATCATGACAGATCTTTATAATATATCCTTTTTTTTGACTCGTATTTCAGCTTTCATTTGGATTTACAAATATTTTATGAAATACTAGTAGAATTAACTTGCTTCCTATATTATTAAATATTATTAATTTATTACACGTAAAATATTATGAATAATTAAAAAATAACTTATAATCTATATTATTAAATAATTTTTAAATAAATAGCTTAAATAATTATATAAATAGTAACACAAGATACTTGATTTAAAGCCAGGTATGATCCAAAGGGTTACTTAACTCTTAAGAAGTGCGGTACAGTAATAGAATTTAAAAGTACTTGTTATCTATATAATTAAATAAATTTTAATAAATTATATTATTAAATAATTTTTGTAAACATTAAACATTAAATAATATAAATAAATAAATAACTTATTCCCTATATTAAGATTTTTAAAAATACAGCAGAAAAAGTCAAATATTTTATGTAGATCTTTCCTTTTTTTTAGATAGTGTGGGCCAGAGTTTCGTTACATTTAAATACTGACCGACATTATCGTAATTCTGGCCCTAAAAAGAAGCTTATTCTTGCCGATCATGTGACTTTAATATGTAATATGTATAATAAAAATAAAAAAATAAAATAACTTATTACCTTACCACTCTTTAGAATAAAATAAAATAAATAACTTATTACTAAAAAATTAGAGAATTTCTTCGACATTCAAGTCAAATCTCTATTAAATATCCTCCTACAAGCACTTTAATACACCACTTCTACGCCCAGTGGCGCTACAAAAAATCGCAGAACTACATGAGATATGGTACCCACGGATCTCGAAACACCAAAAGATCGCACACATAAACCTCCAGACATCGTTAAAAATTGTATTACATATCCTAAATCCCAATGGACGATACATCACAACAACCATAACAAAGACATCATAATGGGTAAAACTATCGCACAAGTCCAAATTCTCCTTCAATAACATATTTGGAACACTGCATCAACAATATTTCTCCTCAAGACCATATGAATACACCACGTCGAAAAGACATAATACTTACTAAATATCAAGGATGTACATTAAACTCTTATTACCCTTACGACTTCCGACAAAATGTGTTATTACAACCCTATAAGAAATATGTATACGGAAAGGATACGTTTTGTATACATTTTATGTACGTTTCTATAGATTCCGTATACAAATTCCGTATATTTAATAAGCAATTCATTTTTGAACATTTTTAAAGTATACGGAAAAAATTAATCATACGGAATGTATACGGAATTTTTAAACTTAATATTTTTAGAAAATAATTTTACAAAAATCTCGTATCATAACACGAGATCACGTGATTATTTATTGTTTTGTTTAATTTGTTATGATACGTTTTTTGTTTTTTATATAAACCCTTACTTTGATGAGTTTGATCTTCCAATCTTCCTTTCTTCCTTCTCTTTTCTCTTGTCTTATTTTTGTTATTTTTTCTAAATTTTTCTTCTTTTTTCGTCACCCTCCTTTTAAAAAAAAAATTTTTTTTTCGTACCTCACTTTAAAAATTTTTTTTCATCACTCTCCTTTAAAAAAAAAATTTTTTTTCGTCACTCCCTTAAAAAAAAATTTTTTTTTGATTTTATTCTTTTATTCCCACTCTTCTTTTTTTTAAAAAAAATTTTCTTCTTTCTATCTCTATTCCTCTTTATAAAAAATTTTTTATTTTTCTAACTTTGACGTCCTCTCTTTAAAAAAAAAATTTTTTTTAACTTTCCTAACTTCGTTACCCTCTTTTTAAAAAAAATATTTTTTTTTTGATTTATTCTTTATTCCCCTTTCTTTTTTATTTATATTTATCCCTTTTTTTATTTCATAGGCCAGCAGATTTTTTTTGTGAGAAGATTCAGTTTCTTTTTTCTTTTTTGTAGATCAGTTTGGGAGTCTTTTCCTTTCCTTTTTGTAGGATTGTTCAGGATTTTTTTCTTTTTTTAGGTCAGTTCGAATTTCTTTTTTTTTTTTGTAAGTTGGGTTCAGATTCTTTTCTTTTTATAGGTTGTTTCAGTTTTGTTGCTTCAGAGTCTTCTTTTTTTGTAGTCAGTTTTGGATTTATTTTGTTGTTTTGGTTTCTTTTTCATCAGATGCTTCATAATTCTTTTCATTTATGTAGGTCAGACATTCTGGAGTTCTCTTTCTTTTTTTGTAGGAATGCTGACCTTTGGTGACTTGGACAATTGCAGATACTATATGAAGGGGGGGTTTTGTTTCCAATTAAGTTAGACGTTCTTATGTTTCTTTTTTTGTTTTTTTTAGGTTGTTTGACTCCAAATGAACCTGAACTTATAGATAATTTTGGTTGCAATAGGTGGTTTTAATGAGGAGGGAATTTTCATAATGTATTTGTATTTGTTTATTTTTTATTTTTTATTTAATTTAATAAAGTAAAATTAGATTTATGTAAATATAATTATAGTTAACTGTAATACAAATAGTAAATTCAGTGACCAAATCGTATAAATTTCGTGATAAAATCAGTGATCAAATCATGTAAATTCCATATGAATTCCGTGCAAATTCCGTATCCAAACCATATATTTAGTGATACGGAATTGTGCATTTTTCCGTATCCTATTATGATACGTTATTTCTAAGGAAAAAAATCGTATAAAAACTTTATAAAAAACGTATCCAATTTTTTTATAGGGCAATCCCAACTTTACGCGCACTCCTTTTCAAAACACACAAAACTACTACGCAAATACACAAAAAAATATAAACATGAATTTAAAGCCCCTTATTTTGTAGCTACAAACCTTACACTAATTTAAGATACATTACGTACCAAAATATTTTATCTTTTAGTAATATTACTCCTATCAATAATTCACTTTATAGTACCCCAACTTCTCCCTCATCAAGTAACAATTTGCAACTTATTACCGACAAATTTCTTAGCAACAAATCAAACAACAACTAATTAATATAGTAGTTCTTTACAACTTATACAGATTTTCTATTTTATACGGACGGATCAGTCAAACAAATTGGCTCCGAAAAATGTACTAGCGGACACGGTTTGATCCAATGCCTTATCACTAGTCCAAAAACAGAATTCAAAGGATCGACTCTTTTTTTCCCGTCTTCCAGCAAAAGCGAAGCCATGGGCATCTTGACAGCTTTAATTACGTTACCCTACAACTGCAGATGCACTATATACACAGATTCAGCCAATTGTATCAATAGATCCAACAATCAACTCAATACACCTACAATAAGCCCGCGCAGACAACCAAAACAAAACAACTTCTTAATTTGGAGACTTATTTTCTGGATATTAGAACACCACAATATTTTCCTTTCGTAAAGTCAAAGCGCACGCTAATAATCACTTCAACGATATAGCCGATCGCTTAGCGAAAGCAGCTGCCGATATTAAAGACCCTATAATTGTCAACTTTAAATTCTTTTCTCCAACTTCTTTTGATAGGTTTCTCCATTATATGATATTCGAAATGGAACGGCACAGTCATTCAAGCCAAAATTTTTAACTCGTTATTCAACAAGAACAATAAATTCTTAAGGGAAACATCGATTGACACTACACTAATAAATGGGTTCAATTTAATCTTACTGACTCTCCTACGAATGAACGCCTGTCTAGGATCAAGAATCAAAAAATCAAATTTCATATATCACACCTTAGATATTTCGCAACGTAATTATCCGTTATTCTATCCGTCAAGCCCTCTCTTATGTTTAGAATGTTAATACGTATGAAGATTCAAACCAACATATCGGCTTATGACCAAAACATTTCGACAAAATCACTCGCATTATGGACAAACAAAAAGACATTTTATACAACATAATATTGAAGTACGCTACAGGACTCACCTCCGATCTCAAAGATCGCATTAATAATTCACTTCTTTTTAATTTATCGGAAGACAATATTAATTCTTCATCTCTAAACGTCAATGATTCTTTCTACCTCTTGTTACACAATCTCATTCCAACAGAATTAACCAACTTATTATATAACTATATTGACAAAAAACGCATACGCGACGTAGCCTTACACCATCATATGGCACGACCGTGCAAAAACTGTCAAAAGTTGGGAACTATCGAATAACATCACTAAAATCAAAAAGAAAAACCACTACAAAATTCAAGACAAACGTAATATAATAACGTAACTGACGATAATACAATAAGATATAAAAAACCAGATTTACCTTACTCTAATACTAATACACATGTCCGACTCAATGATGCGGCTTACATCCGTCGGACATCAAGCAATTTTTTACACGGGGAGATTGGAATATTCATCGGGACAATTTACTTTTTCCTTCACCTTATAAAATAGACTCGTATTATAACACTTTCTTTTATTTGTAATTTGTTAAATTAATTTTCTTATTTTTTTATTTTATTTCTGACGTTTATTATTTTTCCTTGGTGCGATTGTCCGGCTGCGTGCTTTGCTCGCATCCTTTCTTTACACATAGATTTTAGATTTTTCACCAAGGTGGCATCGCCCTGATTCCGTTAGGGTCAGTACGCGATTTGACCTTCGGTTTTAGTATATAGTATCTTAGTAATGGTTACTGTAACTTTGTTCACTTTGAGAAATAAAAATAAAAATAAAAATAACTTATTACCAAATAATTTTTAAAGAATCTAGTTGGTGTAATTTACATGACGTTTTTACATGTCAAAACCATTATTAAAATCCCTTTCTGAACTCGATGTAAACTTTTAGATCAGTCAAAGATACTTCTATTATAATATGTTAAAAGCTTCATTATAAGGAAAAAGTTTTAATTTTTTGAAAAGTGTTATGCACTTGTGCCAAGGAAGCTTAACCCGCCTGTCGTACATTCTGTACATGCCCATATTTTTAAAATCATATAGTTATTAAAATATAGACATCACTAAAAAAAAGAAATTTTAAATTGTTTAATAAAAGAATTTGACAAAACAGATACACTTTTAAATTTATTTTTTTAAAAATCAAGTCAATTAAAATATTCTTTAGTGCAGAGCTTATTTATTTTTAGAACATTTTTTATAATGTAGTTGGTCGCAAAATGTGACTGCATTCCTACATCTGCACTTGGTTTAGTCGCAAAATTTAAACGGATTTATGTTTGGGCCGAGTCCAGATAATCTGCAATGGCAGCAAACTACATAGTTCTCCTTATTTTCCTATTTTACTTGTTTTACACGGTAAATTTCAAGTTTTTCTCTTAGGATTCTTTAGATCCGCGTTAGATTAGAGATTACAGAACTTCGAACTAGAGTGCGTTGACGCACCAACCTATCCTAGTTTTGTTCGATTCCAACCATTCCATCTAAAGGTTTTTACTCGAAGCCCGTTGTGAAGAACTTTGAAAATCATGTGATCCGGATAAATCCATACCGGAAATTAAAATTGAAGTTTTCTTGTAATTGTATGTCGATCCTTTCTTATAGTTAGGTTGCATTAATAACAAACAATTGCCGATTGAATTTTCTTGGCGCCAAGAAAATTTTTTCTATTTAAGATTTGAATGAAAAGAAATATAGGGTTAGTACTTAAAGTAAAGTTTCAATCATTTTCTATATAAGAAATCACATAAATAAGTTAAAGGTCACAGAATAGAGTAGGCATGATATTTTATAAATGATTCAATACTTTTTTTTTTTAATAATAAATTATTTATATTGAATAGATCTAATTATTTTATTGTAACACTTTGTTTTGTCGAATGATTTTATTTAAGATTATCTTTTTTAATCTATATTCTATTATATAGCTAACAAAAAAAATGAGAAATGACGTCAAAAATTACATAAAACGTTTTTTTGGGTACGATAAAAAAAAAATATGCTACTAGCTCAATAAAGTTCACGTTTGAAAGATAAAAATTTTTTTTTTTTTTGAAATTAGATATTTAGATACTAAATATAATAAATATGAAACTTATTATCATCTATCAATATATTTTTTCAGTTATAATTTCATAATCCAATTACATAATATGATTTTTACGCTTACGTGTACATTTTTGGATTAATAATATTTTTTGATTTATGCAATATTCATCTTAAAATAGTAAATTTTATTGTACATCATCTTATAAAAATAGTTCCGTAATGTATCACAAAAAAATTATTGTTTATTTCAATTAAATCTAGGCCAGAATCGGTTAAGATTGACCAATAGTTACACTAAAAAGATGCGATTTTTTTTTAGAATATATCATTAATAATATATTTATCGTCAATTATTTATATTTTTATTTATTATATTTATATTATATTATTTCAATAATAATAATAATAATAATAAACAAAACAAAAATTCAGTGAAGCAGTTGCTTTTCTGCGGCAAATTTGCCTATATACAAAATTTACAGAACTTTTGAATCTATACATATTGTATACCGCAAAATCTACGAAATCTACATTATTTTTATTAAAAACAAACGTTTTCATCTTTTTCTATCGTTCAGAAAGATTTTGTATTGATATTAAAAAGTGCATCATTGATGTTGATTCTTTTTATAAAATAAAAAAAATGTGCAATTAATGAAGATTTATTTAACCTTTAATTATTTATAATGATAATATTAATTGGTTATATTATACAAAATTGGGGATTTATATATATATATATATAATAATTATATCTTTAAATTTTTTTCTAAATTCTTATATTAAAGGTCATTTAATAATAATTTTGATTGTTATTTCGACCCTAAAAATAAAAAATAAAATAAAAAAAAAGGTTTGATGAGAAAATAAAACATGATTATCGTGTCACAGAAAAAAGTTAAAATTATTTTATACCGTATATGTAGAGCTCATCTGTGGATTATAGGGAACCGAAGTAGCCGTTCTCATATTCATCTGAGGATTAGCATAATTCATCCTCTCATTCCCATTGTCGTTTATATTATTTTTCTTTCTATTATTGTTATTAGCGTTCAAACTTTCATAAGAATTAGCATTCCTCACAGAAGGTTTTGGTATCTCAGTATTGTTTGAAGGGGGTGTGTTATTAAATGAGGGCGGAGGTGAGTTTTTATATTGAGGAATGTAGTCAGGTTGAGGTATGTTATTAAGTGGAAGAGTGTTGTCAGGTCTGTTAGGTGTGTTAACAATTGGAAGAGTGTTGTCAGGTCGGGGTGTGTTATTAAATGGGGGAGTGTTGTCAGGTCGAGGTGTGTTATTAAATGGGGGCGTGTTGTCAGGTCGGGGTTTGTTGTTGGAAGGAGGTATGTAATTGGAGGGAGGAGTTTTAGGCAACTTTCTATCATCGATGATGACTGAATAGTCCTCGTTTGATGAAAGAAGTCTCTCAAGTTCCTCTTTCTGTTTATTAATTCTTCTAAGTTTATTATTTCTACAAAGTTGCAAACGGATGGTACACTCGGTAACATCAGCGAGGGCGTCATTTATTTCTAGCTCTATCTCTGCTTCCTCAGCATATTTTGGCGTTATCTTTCCCTTAGCCTTAACACCATTATTATCAAGGGAATAATTCATTTCTACTTTATAATGACTGAGAACGTTACGCCACTTGAGTTTCCAATTGGCAGTTGGGTTATCACTGACATTATATTGATCGAACAATTTTTTAATAGCTTCAGAAAATCTTTCGGAGCGACGTTTTGCTTCTTCGTTGACCAAATATCTCCCTACAAAGAAAGCGATAGCATTTATACCTTCTATCGCGAAGGGAGCAATAAATCCTCCAAAAAGTTGAGACAAAAAGATAATAAAAAAAATAAAAATAAAAGCAATAGCGATGAAAGCATATAAAAGACCCTTTTTTGCTCTGTCACTCAGTAGTGGGTTTTCAGCGACTACTCTATTAATTTCTTCAAGACGAATATCTAATTCCTCTCTATCAAGATAACCATGCATATCAAGACACCATTCCGTTTCAAAATAATACTTTGGCGTAAAGTAATTACAATCAAGAGTATTTTCTTCTCTAAGACGATTTAATACTATTTTCATATTGAAGTATGATCTTAGAAAAAGCCGTTAATGAGTGAGGAAAAAAAAAAATCTTTGTGTTATTTATTTGTAAGAAGATTTTTTCTAAATGGAAAAATGAATGAAGTATTTTTTCTTTTTTTTTTTTTGTAATGAAATATTGAAATATTAAATATTCGAATTACAAAAAAAAAAAAAAAAAAAAGTTTTGTATTAAAAATAAAATTTCATGAGATTTTTGATTAGAATCATATTAGGTTATATATATATATGTTATCTGTTATCTTTTTACTTTTGGAATCAATGATAATAAATTTAATGGTTGTGTTATTATTTATATGTGAATGAGTTTTGTAAGTATTGAAAAGGAAATTTTTGCGAATCGTTTCGTTTCGTGTACAACAATGTGTCCTTGTTGAAGTCAAAAACCGGTAATTTGGTAAAACGTCGCACACGACTAATTCGCAATTTTTCCTCCGTACCGCCAAATTTTCGTTTAACAATAAACAATAATTTAAGTAATTTGGAGTTTTTGGATGATATATTAAAAAAAAAAGAAGAAGAAAGAAAAAATTTTAAAGTCAACAAATAGAATACATCATAAGACTTTCCATTAATTTGATATAAATTCTATGGATATCTTCGGTATCACAAATTTGCGGAAAACTACCAAATATTTTATCTTTATTGTCTATATTAATTTATGATAATTAATAATTATATTTTACACTTAAAATAACGAATTTATTTAACGATTAATTATTTGTTAATTAGATAACTTTTGTCTAGTAATATTAATTTTTTTTTTTCTAGATCGAATTTTGTCCAACTTTTCGGTTATTAGATTTTTGTGATTCTTTCTTCGAAAATTGCACAAATATCAGATAATGAATTCAACGATTCATGAGTTATGAATATTTATATTACGCGATGTTAGTTAACAATGCAATTATACACCAATAATTTCCTTAAAAATTTGTATAATAATGTACTTCCAGTAATATACTACATGTTAAGATCAAAACAAATCCGTTCTTCTTGTTCTTTTAAGAGCCCCCCTTTTGAATACTCATTAATTGGTATAATTTTTATATAAGACCAACGAAAAACAAATATTATTGGATCATTAAAACAAACAGATCGACACTTATGAATGAAAGAAGGGATTTAATGTGTTATGTTACCCATAATGTTTGTGAAACAGATTTTTTATTTTATTTCCATTTATATACATGAAGCAAATTATTGATTTGTTTTAACCGTTCTAGCCACCAATTAATATGGTGAAACTTAATCAATATTGTATTTGTTACATGTGAACGTTTAAATGGTTAGTTTTTTCTCATTATGTTTCATTTTATTAACTAATTATGGTTTTTTGAATTAAAAAAAAAAATTGATTTTTTTTTTAATTTACTTTTGTTAATTTGATTGATAATAAGATTTTACAGTTATAAGAAATTTAAGAAATTTTAATCCCGTTACAACTCCATATTTTTATTTTTATTTTTATTTATTATTATTGTTATTATTATTATTATTATTATGAAAAAAATGCCACGTTTACGGAAAATATAACAAACCGAATAATTTTCATCATTTAAAGATTAGGAAAATTTCCGTGAAAATGTTTCATTTAAAAAAAAAAACGCAGTTACTGCGATAAAACAAATCTACAATTTTGGACAATTGTATATATTTATATATTATATGAATTTGTGTATAACAAACAATAATTAATTTTTTATGCATAAAGTCAACGGCGGGATGTCACAATAACTAACGTCATCTTTCTTTGTAATTTTAGGCATAACATAATAAAGATATGAGTTAATGATGTTGAAGAAATGAAAGAAAATTTTTATAATAAAATTTGGGCTCTGATTAAACCATATACGTGATTGAATTATTATATTTTGTCATAATATTCTTTTGAAATAAATTATAAATTCATCCATATATAAACTGAATGTATGAAGAGCCTATTTAATCATAGCCATATTTCTCAAACAATAATACAAAATGTATATTTTATGATTTCCTTTTTTTTTTAATTTTAGTTTTCTTTTATTAACTGACACTTAGGGATGACAATGATATAAAGTTTATAATATCGTATATACTTAAAAATAAACGCCTCTGGCTAGAATTATGAAGATTTTGGTAAAAAGAGGATGTTAAGAGAATTAAACGCCCTAATGTTACATAGAAAGTGGACTTGTCCGATCATTCATTGACAAATAATTTGATCGGTTACAGTAGTACAATTTACAAACACAACGCCATTTTTTTGATTTGTAACACCGAAAATTTATTAACTGCGCCTCACTCCTTACTGCGCCTTAAGTGCCGAAATGTAAAAGAAGTTCAACAAACTGATTACAAAATGCATTAATAATGCAAGCTTATATTATTATATAACACCTTTGTAAATCTTTCCCTCTATTTTTTTTCAAGTAGTACGGTTAGAATTTAAAACAAAAAAATTTATATCGTTGAAAATATTCCTTGCTTTCTTATTAATACTGTAAAATGAATCAAGGGAAAATTTCATGATAGTCAATACTATCGGCAAAATGGTTTGTCGATTCGCTAAAATGGTTTCGGAAAAATGTGATGTCGTGAAATGGCAAGTAGGTAAAATGACGTCAGTAAATTTTATGTCGGTGAAACGGTAATACGAATTTGTAATCGGACAAAGAGAATTCTAACAAAAAATTCTGTTTATTACTTTCATACGAAAATATTGTCGAATCAATTATTATTTTGTCTATAATATATGTAAATTTTATCGGAGTATAGAGCCGGTTTGTACATGCATAAAAAAACTTACTTTCAAATTTTAAAATTTTATTATGGCCAAAATTCGCTATGAATTAATTTAAGCAAAAACATTAATAGATTTAAGCATTCCCAATAATTTAGAAAAAAAATACGAATACATACAACAAATTGTTGAGATGAATTTCTTGTAAAAGATGAAAATTAGAGGCAATAAAATTATTAAATAATACATTTTAATAAAGAGGGTAAGAGACAAAAAGATTTGTCAAGAAGAATGTTTGGTCATATAATATTGTAAACATTATATTAGAAATTATTTAAAAGAAAATTTTTCAAATTGGACATCTAAGGATGGTAGTTTGGTACGGAGATATCGGGTGGAATCGTGTGTTTCTGGTAGGATAGTAGAATGGATTCTATTTAATAATTTACAAAATATTGGAAATTTATACCGTTATACGGCAGATTGGATTGATGGCGAATATTTTTAATGGAATAATCGAGAACAAAAAAAGATTTAAAAAGCAAAAAGTAATACTTAAAGATTGAAAAATGGGGAAAACACTAACAGAATTGGTTTGATGATATTAACTTGTTCGGGTGTTTATAAAGGTATAGGAGGTATTACAATACTCGTTCGTGTATCTCAAGAAAAATTTTACTACGCGTATATATTGGTTGTGTAACATCCAAATTCGCATATATTAAATAGAAATAGATATAACTCTGACATATTACCGCGCCCGTAATTTCTTTCATTAAACGCCGCTTTAAAAAAAGGGGTAAACTTTTTTTTATAGCGACCTTAAAGTACTAGAGAAAGAATTTTTTACAATTGATCCCTTTCCCAAAATTAAAAAAAATGGTATATCGAAATCCATTAATAAATAAAAGAATTTTAAAGTATAAATAAAGCTTGATAAAGTTTCATAACTTTGTACTTTTTAATTTGAGAACCCGCGTCAAAATCAGCTGATCGTTGGTCGACAATCAAAAGTTACGTCTACCATTCACGTTCTTGAAGAACTAAGAAAAGAATAACATTAATTTCATTTTATTTGTATTATTCATCATCTTTTATTACTGAAAATTCAAACGATTGATCAATGCATGATAAAATTTATACTACTTGAGACATAAAACATAACCAAAATTATAATAATTTATCTTATGTGAAGTCGGTAAGATCAAAATTACAATAATTTCGGCCAGAGTTATAAATAGCGATATACAGTATACGTCATGTGATTTGTAATTTTTTTTTTATTTATAATTCTGGCCAAATTTTATAATTCCGGCCTAAATTATTATGCATTATTTTCTCCCGTTTTCCCGAATCTGGGGGGAGTATGTTGAACGAAGAATCGAGTTGGAGTGGTAAACATAAACCGACTGAATAGCTAGACAATACTATCATGTGCCGTACAATATTTGTACAAGCGTACTAAGTATTTTACTATTAAACTAAATAAAATTATACTCAATTAAAAGCACCATTTGAGTAGAAAAAGATTTAATATTAGTTTAATAAAATATATTGTATTATTATAGAAATTAATAATTTAAGTGGAATTATGCAAAATAAAACTTTAACTAAGGTGATTCTAATGATATTAAAATAAAAATTATTATTAATGAGGAGTTAAAAAAGTCACATACTTTCAGTACCCTCTCAGATTTTTGAATAATAAAATTTGTCTAACCTTAAATAAATAAAATTTTGTTGTTACTTAAAATTCTTTTAAATTATGAAATAAAATTAACAAATATATCAAAAAGCAAATAAATAATTTTTTTATTCATTTAGAATAATAATAATACTTATCTTTTTATAATCATGAACACCACATGATGTGTGTACAGTATTATTATTAATTAACACAATCTACATTGCTTAATAAAAATAAAAATAAAAAATTATTACAGTATACACATTATCATTAATGTATAATGTGATTGTATTGCATTATTTCATTATCATTTTTATTATGTAAAACAAATGAGATCAATGTAATATTCTTTCAACAACTATTAAATGGGACTATGATTTAATTAATCAAAGCTGTTATGGTCATGATACCAATTATAATGACAACCATTTATATAAGTTATGTGAAAAGTGTAAAATGAAACTAAAAAATAATAGAAAAGACTATAAGATTATAAAAAAAACTGTCTTAATTTTGAATATGTTCGGAATCAACTTACATAAATGAGTTCAAATAGATCTTATTCGAAATCGAGCCACATTTATGAAGTCAACGTCGAGTTCGTGTTTTAAAACAAAACGCTTCTACTAAATTAGAGAAAATCGGAGAAAAGAGGTGCAATTTAGTTATTAGCGAATTTCTTAGGATTAAATTGATGCATTAGCCATCACCTCGTATATCGGGTTGCATACGGTTCAGCAAGTTCCTAATCGTAGTTAAAAATACGCCATCTTATTTATATACAGTATATTTTCCGAGATCCTAGCTTACGTAAATTCTGATGGAATTCTTTAACCGAGAGTATACCCGAAATAAATGTTTAAAATTAAATTTTATCCAAATTTTAATTAATAGATTCGTAAAATATTCATTTCTTGGCGGAAATTCTATGCATCTACTATATAACCAAATTATAACTACGTTATAAAGATAAAATTGTTTAAATAATGAAGTTCGGGCATAACAACTGCAATTCTCGCTAATATAGTTATTATGATAGACAATTTGCCTAGTTTTGTAATCCCAATTTATGGCAGATTTAGGCTTTAATACGATCGGCAGTCACCAAATCTTTTAGTGGTGTTGTATAGAGGTTGGAACCGGATTTAAAAAATAAATCTGGTTTTATTTTACAGCTGATTTTCATAATATACAGGACACCTAGTCACATACGAGAGACAACTCGGTACATTCGGCAAAACTCGTAAAGTTCAGAATAAGGTAAAAATTATATTTGGAGCGCACAGTGGTGTAGTTTTTATTTTATTCTGAGTTATACCGAGTTTCTCTCGGCATGGAGTAAAAATGATGGGTGTCCAACTTATAGTATCCGGTTTCTTCGAATCCTTCGGATTTATATCCGGTTTTATTCGGTTTTTCTTCATCCAGATTTGATAAATCCAGTTTCCTTCGTTCCATCCGAATTTATTATATCCGGTTTCTTTCGATTTTCGGATTTAAATCTGAATATCGAAATTACTGTATCATTAATTCATTTAAGTTATCGTGACATTCCATCATGACTTGAGAATATTAATTATTACATAAGTCATCGTAATATCCCTCCGTGACTCGAGAATGATTATTAATCATTATTCATTATGTACGAATGATGTACGAAATGTAACATATTTACGGAATTTCTTAAACGATAAAAATTATTCAGTTTGTTATATTTCCATAAACGTGAAATTTCTTAGGAAATATTCCGATTAAATTTCTTATAGAGGTAAGATCTAAGCTAACAATCAAATTAACAAATTAAGTTTTTTTAAATCAAAACCCATAATTAGCGCCATTTAGCGTTCACATGTGAAAATATTAAGTTTTTCATCACGTTGATATGATTAGATTTGGTGAATCATTTGGTTCATGCATTTGATTCAAAAATGGAAATAAAATAATGAATTCTGTTTCACAAACCCCATGAAACAATAACACTATTCATGCACTGAAATTCGCCGATCTGTTTGTACAAATTTGTTATTATTATAAGTACTCATTATACAAATTTTAAAAGAAATATGATTGTATTGTTAACTTGATATTACTAAATATATTAAAATATCATGAATCGTGTTTCATTCTAATGGGTGTAGGATCGAAGAAATAATTAAAATAATCCACTAACCGGATGATTGAACAAATCCAACCTAAAAGAAAAAAATTTTGAATTAATACTGCTAAACGAAATCTAAGTATAAAATATAATTAAAATTAATAAATTAGTAATATGACAATAAAAATAAATATTAGTAGAGTTCCACAAATTTGTAATACCTTAAAATCTAAATTTAATGAGCAAGTTTATGTAAGATAATACTAAAAAGTTTTGCAATGCATTCTATTTGTTTACTTTTGAAATTTTTTCTTTTTTTTTTTTAGTAATCCCAAAAAGACTCAATTGCTAAAAATAGAACTTTCCTTAAACGGATAATATTCCTAGAATTTATCCGGATTATTCTATTATCCTAACTGTATCCGATTAGTTTTAAAACGGATATCCGGTTTTAAATTTGAGAGATGGATAATCCTATGAAACTTTACGGATAATCCGCTAAATATCTAGATTTAGAATGATCACAAGTAAACGGTGCTAAATTGATAATGTCTGCAAAAATTTGAATAAAGTCCTAAAACATTGGTTAAGTACATATTTTTTTTTTTGTATTTCAATATGTTAAAATTTGAATTTTAATAAAATTTATAGAATCAAGAAATTTTTAATATCGAGGTGATTAAATATCTATAAATTAAATCTAAATGACTAAATGATCTCGTCTAGGATAATCGGATAATCCGGTGAAAGCTCTAACTAAAAAATATTGTTCATTGTTTAATGTGACGTTTTATGCATATGCATAATCATCATAACCATCAGTTTGTAAAATAATTTTTTTAAAGTAAAATGGATAAAATATAAAAGCATACATATATGCATATAACCTATTATAGTTCTATACTAGTTCTTACAATAAAATAATCAAACAATCTCATGAAACATCATTTTATTTTTAATTTCATTCATTTCTCTGTTTGGCTTTATTAAAAAAAATCTTATAAATAATATATTTACCTCAAAGATTTTTTTTTTTTTCCTCACTCATTAACGGCTTTTTCTAAGATCATACTTCAATATGAAAATATTATTAAATCGTCTTAAAAAAGAAGAAACTTTTGACTGTAATTATTTTACGCCAAAGTATTATTTTGAAACGGAATGGTTTCTTGACATGCATGGTTATATTGATAGGGAGGAATTAGACGTTCGTTTTGAAGAAATTAATAAAATAGTCACTGAAAACCCACTACTAAGTGAAAGAGCAAAAAAGGGTCTTTTATATGTTTTCATCGCTCTTAGCTTTATTTTTATTTTGCTTATTATCTTTGCTGCTCAAGTTTTTGGAGGTTATGTTGCTCCAATCGTGATACAAATTATAAATTCTATTGCTTTCTTTGTGGCGAGATATTTGATCGATGAAGAAGCAAAACGTCGCTCCGAAAGATTTTATGAAGCTATTAAAAAATTGTTCGACAAATATAATAAAAAAGATAACCCAACTGCCAATTGGAAACTCAAGTGGCGTAAAGTTATCACTCATTTCAATTTAGATCAATCCTCAAATGATATAACGCCAAAGTATGCTGAAGAAGCAGAAATAGAGTTAGAAATAAATGACGTCCTCGCTGAAATTACCGAGTGTACCATCCGTTTGCACCTTTATAGTAAAGAAAAACTTGAAAGAATTACTAAAGAGAAAGAGGAACTTGAGAGACTTCTTTCATCAAACGAGGACTATTCAATTACCATCGATGATAAGAAATTGCCTGAAATTCCTTTCAATTACGTACAACCTTCCAACAACACACCCCGACTTAACAACACGCCCCCATTTAATAACACACCTCAACCTGACAATACACCCCCATTTAATAACACACCTCAACCTGACAATACACCCATATTTAATAACACACCTCAACCTGACAATACGCCCACATTTAATAACACATCCCCTTCCAACAATACTGAAATAGAAAGATGAATAATATAAACGACAATGGAAATGAGAGGATGAATTATGCTAATCCTCAGATGAATATGAAACGTCTTCCCTATAATTACGGTATAAAATTATTTTACATTTTTTTGTGACACGATAATCATGTTTTATTACAATGTAAGGGTCGAAATTATCTAGTGAATTTATTAATTATAAGGCGCAATATATTATATAGTTTAGGTGTTTAAATTTTTAAAGCATTTTATTAGTATTACGTCCGTAATTGACATTAAAATATTCTTTTAGGGATTTATTTTATTGGCCATTCTATATTTTACTTAATTGAGGAACTGAGGAAACGTCCGTAATTGACGTGAAACTATTCTTATGTATATATTTATGTGTTATTTTATTTTATATGGGTTATATCATTTTAGTATATAATTTCGTATGACGTTATTTTATTGGTTATTACAATGGATTACTCGAATTAGGACCAAGAGAGAGTTATGAAATGAAATAAACGGAGAGGGATTCGCCTAAATCAGAGGATCAATTCTTTTTTTGCCCTTTTTCTTATGATGAAAAAGTGCCTCATTAATTATTTTGAATAATGACTTATTAGAAATTGTTAATAAGGGGGAACTATCGAAATTTAGTTCTAGAAATTTAGAAATAGACTTTTTGGGAAACTAAGCATTAGTATAATTTTGTTATTGATATTGTGAAATTGTATTATTTAATAAAAGAATATTGTTGTGGCTTAAGGTGGCAAACGTCTGTATGACGGCTTAAGCTCTACAAGCCAATAATTATTTATAATAGCTCAATAATATTATATACTTGCACTACCGAAAATAAACTTCTCTTTCTAGAATTACGCCTCAATATCCTGGCCAAAATTACGTGATATAATTAGTTGATTTAAAAAGGTATTAACTTCTAAAAATGATTTATTGTAAATATAATTCTTTTCTTTATATTTATAAAAAAAATTCATATTTATAAAAAAAATAAATGTTCTTAAGTTGAAGTTTGTACACCATACAAGTTAGCAGCCGAAACTAGAGATCATGAGAAACCTGTTCACATGACAAAATATTACGGTAGCTTCGTGGGACCAAGTTTTACAAATATCGTTCAAGAAACAGCACAAATTTTTCGGATCAAAACCCGGGGAATCGCTATGTTCAGGTGACTGAAAACTCAATTCAAAGACCGAAAGGAACACATGCGAACAAAAAACTAAAACTGGAAATTCTTTATTTTGCTACACACGAAGATCGGTGTCAGTGTGTCACATGAACTACCGATAAAGTTGACCAATTCCCAAACTTCCGTTAAAGAAAAGAAAAAGGATGAAAGAAGAAATAGGGGAATAAAAAGAAAGACGAGCCTCAGAACAAATGTTCTTGCGAAAAACTAAACTGAAAAAAATCTATGACACGACGCGGTCGGTCTTTCATTAACAAAATTGCTGGAGACATAGTTGTTTATTTATATAGATTGAGTTTAAGTTTTAGTTTTATTTAGGTCGAATTCCAGGTTTATATACCTGATGAACGTGTCTTAACGTGAAAGATCACGGTTGTATTTAGTATGTAATATGTACATTACACAACGTGTGGATGGTTTTTCGCTTTAGAACTATGTTCTTCTCGTTTTGCATCATCAACAGGTCAACTTCATTTGTTAATAAAGGCAATAAATTAAAAAGGAAAATAAAGTGGAATAATAAATTATGAAACATTAACGAATACTTTAGTTTAATCTTCTTATTCGATTTATGGGAACTCGTACAGGTTTTTTGATACATCTTTATTATTCCTAGTGGTCTACGAAGAAAATCAGAAAATTGAAGAGTTTTTCTATAAATTTACCTTACCAAAAATACAACTACCTAAAACAAGAAAAATTGAATCAAATATTATCAGACCAATACTTGCAAATGTAATAACTTAGATTGATAAAAAAAAATGACATGTATGACGTGTATACGTATCGCTGGAGTGCGCGGTCAATAGCAATAACTGCCAAAACAAAATTTCTTTTAATAGTCAACAATTTATTTAGTTATTAATAAAGAACAAAACTCATTTGCTATCATTTAGTGAATATTATGCGTAAAATCCATCTATTATAAAATTACATGAAATTGGATTTTACAGCCAATGTCAGATAAGGTTGCCCCATAATTATCGTAACTGTCCCTAACAAAATTTTCTTTCACAAAATGTTTTAATGAAGAACCATACTGTACATATCAAAGTGTTGTAGGTTATCATATTCTTTTTTTGTTGTTAGCATGAGTGAAAATAACAAAAGGCAATACTATAGTTTACGAAAAATATCGTAGAGCATGGAATTAATAAATTATGTAATTGATTGCATTAATCAATTGAACTTAAAATATACGTAAAATTTGTGGCCAAAAAACTCATGATAGATTTGAGAAAATTCCAACAAAAAAAAGTTATTGGTTAGTTACATCACTTCCGTCACTTCCGTCACGTGATCGATTAACTTGATTCACATGACGATCACAGGGACGATGATTTTCTGCGGTGACAAAATACTAACTCCGTCTGCGGTAAAAATAAATTCTGCGTTTTGCCATGCATTAAAAAAATTACTAATTTCTGCAGTATTTCTGTGATTTTTTTGTTAAATTCTGTACGAAATTAACAATTCTGCATTTATCAAAATTACGTCTAAAAAAATAAACATCTAATCTTTACCAAATTAGGCAATTTACATTATTAATTCTGGTTGGAATTAACTAATTTAGTAATGATCTACAATCACACTAATTCCGCGATTGGTACTCGATTCTGCATTTTCTGCGGCATTCCGTGAAATGCAGAAAATCATTGTCCCTAGACGATCAACACCGGCCAGCCAATAATTTTGTTTCACGCTACATATAACTCGTATATTTAAAATAGTGCTGAAATTATCGAACTGATAAAGCAATTTTATTTTTGTTCTTTCAAATCATGAAATTTTTTTATGAATCATTATTTATGCAATAATCTATTAATACAGTAAAACATACTGTAACTGCAATAAACTACATACAAAAAATTACTTGTAATTCTACAATTACCTCCGTTCCATATGAAAAAATATCGTACAGTTCCTACTAAAAGAAAAATTCTAATGAAACTTAATGTATCTTAAGTATTATCAATTTCAGATGATACAAATCTTGCTAGTAATCTTCAATACTGTTTAGTGAGCCAGACCGTTGATATTAATGTGAAATATCACACAATAGCTGTTGTATCGGAGGGATTTCCTGCAAAAAGCTATTTTATTATTAGTGTAAGTTTCAAACAAAACTTTACAGGGGATACCTAATATTTTCAATAATTTTATTAATTTTATGAATATTTATTGTTTCTGTTCACAGACTTCATATTGTTTTTCATTCTTTCGCTTACGGGAAGCAAGTTCATCTTAATTGCCAATCCGCCACTAAAATTGATTAGTAGATCCGTCGCAGTCGCATGTGTCGCATGTTCTTATATGAATGACGTCGATCGGCATCCGATTTTGTACTACATAAGTCATGCTTAATGCAACCATAATTTACCAATCAATAATGCCAAACGTGAATATGTCACAAAAAAAAATTTTTTTCGTTTGTTACAAAATTTAAAAAGTTTACTTTGGAGGAAGTTACCATTCCAGCTCATATTTTAGGTAACTTTACACCAATTATTCGCGAATTTTGCAAATTTTACAAGGTTTTTTTGTACTATTACATAATATACGGTATATTCTTGCTTAGATTAATAAAATAATATTTTAAAAAAAGAAAATAAAAAATTTTTTTTTTTTTGGCAGTTTTATAAAACTATACCTAAGTAATGTAACACCTTTTTATAATGTATTTTTAGGGCATTTATATTACAACAAAAACTTGTGCAAATACCATTCAGAAGCAATAGTATTTAATATAAAAATGTCCGACGAGATTAATTATAGATTGCCGATCATTTTGTATCGCTGAGTGGCGAATCGGCAATTAAATGTTTTATATAAAGTTGATTGATCATCCACTTGCGCTACTAATAAAGAAACTGTAGGACTGGTTTGCACTTTTTCTAAGAGCCTCTAAGGTTAATTTTTCATAAATTTCATTGGAATTTTTGCAGTCCACAAAGGCACAAGGTCCATTATTTCGCTTGCAATTCTTGTCATTAGTTATTAAGAGAAGTATAAACTAAAGTCGGATCTATTTAAACTAAAACCGGATCTTGGTTGAGAAAGAGATGTTAAACTTTCATGAAAATTTGAACGTATATCGTTATGTAGTGCCCACTTTGTATATGAGCTTAAATTAAATCACATGACATACAAATTAGCCAATAATATTAATTTACCTATACCGTTACAACTGTGTTACAACAAATCATTTTTTCATATTAAAAATAATTTTTAAAAATCTATTAAATAATGAACTTTAACGTGGAATATTACTGTAAACTATTTTTATTTATAATTAAACGCGTTTTTTTAATATTCTTTACATGAAATTTTAGGTACAGTAGATCGGTCCACGTAATTTCATATGGGTTAGTTCGGAGATATATGCA